>NW_024082865.1:0-34707 GCF_003009895.1 Hyaena hyaena
TCCCACCCTGGAGTCTCCGATCCCGGCCCGATTTTATCTTCCCTGGTTCGCACTCACGTTAGAAGGCCCTCTCAGTGGATTCTGCTTCCTTTTTCTCCCAATCTCTCAGGTTTTGTAAGGTTTCCAATGGCTTCAGATCTTTTCTGTGTGATGTATGGGCGCGAGTGCAAGTACCGAGCTCCTTACTTCTCCGCCATCTTGCCAGGTCTGTTTTATTTATTTTTAAGAGAGAGAGAGAGACAGCATGAACAGGGGAGGGTCAGAGAAAGAAGGAGACACAGAATTTGAAACAGGCTCCAGGCTCCAAGCTAGCTATCAGCACAGAGCCCGACGCAGGGCTTGAACCCATGAGCCGTGAGATCATGACATGAGCTGAAGTTGGACCCCTAACTGACTGAGCCACCCAGGCGCCCCAATGTTTATTTATTTTGAGAGAAAGAGCATGAGCATAAGCAGGGGAGGGGCGAAGAGAGGGAGGCACAGAATCCAAAGCAGGTTCCAGGCTCGAAGCTGTCAGCACAGAGCCGACGCGGGACTCGAACCGACAAACTGTGAGATCAGGACCTGAGCCGAAGTCAGACGACTGGAAATTCCATCCATATTTATCCCCTTAGTGCATTCTTTCCCAATCTCCGAAGGGACCATTTCATACTTTCCCTTCTTTCCTCAAACTCGCAACACCTCTTAGCCTTTGCTCACGCTTTGCAAAATATTAAGCCATCAGAACTTCCCAAAGCTCCCACTTCTTCATATACACACCTACCTGTACCTGTGCTCATGTATTTCACTTTCTTTCTTGTTTTTGTGGTTGACTGTTCATGCTCCTAAGTCCCGATCCTCCCCAACTTGTGCACTAGATTCCACCTCTTCCTGCCTACTAGAGTAAGTTCCCTCTCTCTGCATCTTCAAGCCCTCTCCACCTCGTAGACCATCGCATTCAGCATACAAATATTTCAATATTGCTCTCATTATAAACAAAAAAACTCTTTTTACCCCATTTTCCTCTTCAACTACTGCCCCATTTTATCCTTCTCTTTATACCAATGCTCCTTGAAACAGCTCTCTACCTTACTTATCTGAAATTTATCTCTTCTTCCTTCTCCTTGAACTATTCATATAGGCTTTTTACCCCAACACTCCACTGAGCTGCTCTTACCCTAGATTGCTAAATGGCATTCACGTTGCTATATCCAGGCATTGCTTCTGACTTCGTCTTCTTTGACCCATCAGCAGGATTTGACACAGCTGATCACTTATGACTCTGAGGTACTGTCCTTATTTGACTTCTAGGAAACCACACTCATTTTGCTTTCTCTATATGTTTAGCCAATTCTTGCTAGTCTCCTTTGCTTATTCTTCCTCATATTTTGTCCTCTAAATATTGGAATACTCCAGGTCTCCAGGTTTCTGTCCTTGTATCATTTTGCTAATCTGTCTACTTTCACTCACATGGTGATCTTATCCAGTCACATGATTTTATTTTTTTAATTTTAATTTTTTCAAATGTTTATTTGTGAGAGAGAGAAGAGAGAGAGAGAGGGAGAGAGAGAGAGAGAGAGAGAGAGAAGAGAGAGAGAGAAAGCATGAGGAGGGTGGGGCAGAGACAGAGGGAGATACAGAATCTGAAGCAGGCTCCAGGCTCCGAGTTGTCAGCATAGAGCCCAACATGGGGCTCGAACTCATGAACGGTGAGATCA
Organism: Hyaena hyaena; assembly: GCF_003009895.1. Lineage (NCBI taxonomy): Eukaryota > Metazoa > Chordata > Mammalia > Carnivora > Hyaenidae > Hyaena > Hyaena hyaena. Next base: position 1,698 of record NW_024082865.1, read on the forward strand.
TGACCTGAGACAGAGTCAGACGCTTAACTGACTGAGCCACTCGGGCACCCCTTCAGTCACGATTTTAGATATCCATATGCTGATGCCTCACAGATTTATATCTAAAATCTGAACTGAGCTGCACACTTTTATATCCAAATACTTAACATCAACACTTGGAGGTGGTGATCTGAAAGATCCACAGATGCAAAATAGCTTCTGACATCCCCTCAGCGCTGTCCCTCCCGCAGTCCGCCTTCTCGCAGCGAATGGTAACTCCACTTGTTTTGTTGCTCAGGTCCCAATCCTTGGAGTCATCCTTGATTTCACTCTTAATTCCAAAATATACATTTAGTCCAGCAATCCTGTGGATTCTAACTTCAAAATATGTCCGGAATCTGACAATTTCTCACTATCTTCCCTCCTGCCACCCTGCTCCTAGCCATCAGCATCTATTTCTTGAGCTATTGCCTCCCAACCAGTCTCTCTAGTCCAGCCTATTGTCTCTTCTCAGTATGAGGGCGGCAGTGACCCTGTCAGATTCCACTAAATCATAAGTTACATTGTGTTATTGCCTTTTCTGAAAATTCCCTCTGTGCTTTCCCATCTCACAATGAATAAAATCCACACTGCAATGTCCCAGAGGCTCTCTAGCAATCGTGCACTGGGGAGCGTTAACCACTGGTTCCATATAAAAAAGTACGTATGCCTATATGCAGATACACACACACTATACATATAATAAAATGGACTGATTTAAAGGATAACTAGCTCACCACTTAGAAATATTTATAAAATATTCAATGTTTTTTTTTATAAATCCCATATAGCCAACTGATTCTTACAAAATGCTTTCATTAACTTTTGCAAAAACTCCTTATCTGCAGCTAAGCCTGTGGTCAGTGTTTATGAATGTGTTTCATTCCCACCCGAGCATTGCTGTTTTCATTTACATGAACAAGTCAGGTAAAAGTGAAACAACAAAGATGTCTCATGTAACTGCAATGGTTCATCAATGACAGGAATGGTGTCTTCAGTGAATCACATTACAGTTTTCAAATACTAGAAGGACATTTCCTCAATATTTTGTACCATTCACAATGAAATGCCTAGAGTCACAACACCTTTTTAATTTTAATCTACATTGTTAACATTTTGTATATCACATTGTGACATCTGGAATATTAACCCAATAAACAAACAAAGCCCTCATCTGCAGTATTTTCAAGTTTCTACTGTATAAATATTCCCGTGTTGGCAGGTTTTAAACTATCAACGTGATGTCACCAAATGCAGAGATTGTAATAAATGTGTCTTCCATGCCATTATAGAATATTTCCATTAGGCAGATAGAACAGATCTATAAAAGTTGGAATCATGAGCCCAGGTTATAGGATACATGTTCAAGGGCATTCTTTTTGGGAGAAGATAAACTCGTCCCTGAAAAAATGTGGTCATATCTACCACTGAAGGTGTCACAATGAAGCTAAGAAGTATCCAGAACTTTGGTAGAGAGGCTTGAGTCTTAGGTATGTGAGAGTATCCATAACTAGAACTTCACTTTGTGTGTCTGAAATTTAATCATTTTCTGATTTTTCCAAGTCTTTGATAGAATTTTTATAAATTTTACCACTTAGCCTCAGCTAACAACGTAGGGAGCTGAAGGAAAGTTCTTTCCCCTGGTTGGTGGAAGAATAAAAGAATGACAGCTAGGCAATCGAAGCGAGTTCAGAGAAGGCTGGACGTAGAGAGCAATCTGGAAGTAGACAGGTGGTTGAGATAGAAACCGAGAACAAACTGAATGAGTGGAACATGGGTAGATTCTTTTGGAATTTCCAGATAGACATAAGGAGGAAACCTTGGTAGAAGACAAGACTCCTTACCATTGCATAGGATGAAGTCTTGGATTTGTGATTTGAGTGTTGTTTCAAAAAAGGTTCTGCTGAACTCTGGAGAAGCCGGCTACCTAATTGCAACGAAAAAGAAAATGTCACCATATTTTTTTTAAAAATTTTAATTTTTTTTTCTTTTATATCTAGGAGAGAGAGAGAGAGACAGCGTGAGCAGGGGAAGGTCAGAGAGAGAGGGAGCCACAGACTGAAACAGGCTCCAGGCTCTGAGCTGGCAGTCAGCACAGAGCCCAACGCGGGGCTCGAACCCACGAACAGTGAGATCATGACCTAAGCGAAAGTCGGACGCTTAACCGAGTAAGCCACCCAGGCGCCCTGAAAATGTCACCATATTAAAATAATAATAAAAAGAGAAGTCCATGATTTCCCCCACAGATGCTGGCAAGAAATTTACCTTAATATCCATTTTATATATAAAAGAAAAATATCTAACTCTGGATAACACAAACATTGATGGATACATCCTTAACATAAGAAACAAAGGAGATCAAAATGATGTGAAAATGCCATTTTTTCAGGAAAGAAAAGTGATTATAATACAGTCTTTCCATGTTAGCAAAAACAAAACTGCGTCCATAATATAAGTTGAGAGGGGTTAGGTTAGTTATAAATTAATTGATAAATCAAAAACATAAAATTTCCAAAAGTAAAATTGTGCAGTTATAAAACAGTAGTGTGGGAAGGTAAATTGGGAAATGTAAATTCCCACTATGGAATATAGTATGGAGGTTCCTCAAAAAATTAAAAATAGAACTACCATATCAAAAAAAAAAAATGATAGTGTTGGAAGATCTACTCCAGGGAAGACAAAAATCTCAGAAGCTACAAAAGAAAAGACTACTAAGAGTAAAGGAAAGATATAAATCTGGATAAATCTGGTGCTATCTCTCTCTCTCTCAGTCTCTCTCTCTCTCTCTTTATATATATATGTATGCATTTATAAATATATTAAATATATATTTAAATTTCTGTTCACAAAAATATGCAATAGAAAATAAAAGACAAACTGCAAAACACATATACAGCATATATAACAAATAGCCAATTTTCTTAACATATAAAGAGCTTTTAAAATTAAAATAAGCAAATAAAAAGACCATAATAAAAATATCTAAATATGATATATAAAACATTTAATAAAGAAATTCTAATGGTTATAAACATACAAAGTTAATTTCCATCCAGTAAGATGTCATATTCTACCTATCAAATATAAAAGTTGAAACATCCAGTATTGTAGAGGGTGTGAGAAATTAGGACTTCTCTTTCATTTTTGGTCTAATAGATAATTTGGCAAGCTCCTTCAAAACTTTAAGTGAATATAATCTTTTATCAAATGGTTCTACTTTTATTTATTTATTTATTTTAAATATTTATTTATTTATTTTCAGAGAAAGAGAGAGACAGAACGAGTGGGGGAGGAGCAGATGGAGAGGAAGAAAGAGAATCCCATGCAGGCTCCGTGCTGTCAGCATAGAGCCCGACATGGGGCTCGATCTAATGAACTGTGAGGTCATGACCTGAGCCAAAATCAAGAGTCTCACATGTAACCGACTGAATCATCCAGGTGCCCCACATGATTCTATTTTTTTTTAATATATATATAACTTTACCCATTTGTGAAAGAGGGAGAAGGAGTGCCAGCAGGGTAAGGGCAGAGAGAGAGGGAGAGAGGGAGAATCCCAAGCAGGCTCTACTCCATCAGTGCAGAGCCCGACACAGGGCTTGAACCCACGAACCAGGAGATCATGATCTGAGCCCAAGTCAAGAGTCAGATGCCTAACCAACTGAGTCACCCAGGTGCCCCCAAAATGATTCTGCTTTTAAAGTTATACTCAGAAAGATATACCTACAGTGATATTCACAGTGGCATTATTTATGACCTCAAATACATAGAAATAACTCAAAGGTGCACCTATGGCAAACAGCTAACTAATTTCCCTTATAGCCATAAGATGCAGTAAAATGCCTCCATTTAAATTCATACAGTAGATCTTCATGTGCCAAGATGGGTCAATCTCAAACTGCATTAAGTTTTAAAATCAAGATGCCATACAGTGTACATAGTATTTTCCCTTTGGTATGGGCTAAATTCTGTCCCCTCAAAATTCATATGTTGAAGTTCTATCCCCCAGTACCTCAGAATATGACTGTATTTGGAGACAGTATCTGTAAAGGGGTAATTAAGGTAAACTGAGGTCATTTGTGTGGGTCCTAATCAAATATGATTGTTGTCCCTATAACAAGAGATTAGGATACAGACAACACACAGAGAAAAGGCCATGGGAAGTTATAGTCGTAAGATGCTCATCTACACGCCAAGGAAAGAGGTCTCAGAAGAAACCAACCCAGTTAGCCCTTTGATCTGAACTTCTAGCCTCCAGAACTGTGGGAAAATAAAGGTTTATACTTTATGCCACCCAGTCTGTGGCATTTTGTTATGACAACTCTAGCAGACTAATACAAGTATTGAAAACCGTGTATGTGTGTAAGTGTGAGCATGGAAAGTCTGTGGAAGGGTGTACCGTAAACTGGTGGTGCTTGTAAAAGTTAGATGGTCCACCTCAACCTAAAATTGTCAGGAGGAAATAATTAAGCAAGAGCATTTATTTTGGATCAAAGGATTGCAATTTGGGATACAAAGATTTGGATGGAAACCCAAATAGTGTCCCAGGAGGGAGCAAAAGTCAGGGGTTTTTCAGGCAAAAAGGGAATGCTTGTATGTGCTGTTTACAAAGAAGGTTTGATTGGTGTCGGTGGCAAACAGGCTAATCTTGACTGAATATAACTGGTTGCTGAGGCCACCACTAAGCACAGTCTCTTACTGTAGCAAGTGGCAGGTGTCTGGGCTGAGTCTTCGGAATATTTGCAGTTTGGGCCGGTTCAAAAGCTCATGGTCCCACTGGTAGGATGTGCATAAGGCCTGTCTACTTAATGGCCTTCTGGCTCCACCTTAAAGCCCCTTGACAGTCGTGACTCCATTTCATTTCACAGTAAGGATAGAGTTCTGTGTGGGGATGGAGACTAATTTCCTACTGTTAACCATTTTTACCACGTGTATATGTTGTTTTTATGTGTTTTTAAAAATCAGTGAAAAAAGATTGACAAGCTATTAGAAACTAAAGCTCATGAAGAGACTATTGACAAGAGAGGAAACATAAAGAATCACTGTACATTTGAAAGACAAAAGGGAGTCTACTAATAGTCAAAGGTACAAATAAAAACGTATTACCATATTTTGTTCACCAAGGTAACAGGTTTTAAAACACCAATACAAAATGAATGTAGGGGTGTGAGAATGAAAATCTTGGGCTTTGTAATGGAAAAGGCCAGAGGTTTGCTAACCTAACCACTTGCTGAGAAAGTTGTTTGTTGAGCCTTTAGCCTCCACAGCTGTAAATAAGGACAAGAGTACCTGCGTCATACAGTTATTTTGAGTAATAAATGAGAAAAAAACATATATAGTGACTGGCTCACAGTAAAGTGTTAATACAAACTATATCATCTTGCGGTGATAATGACGCAGAGAACACAGTACCTTTGAATACTGCCGTTGAGAGTATGTATAAGTTCACAGAATCTTTTTAGATAGCAACTGGTAATATTTTTCAAGAGCTTGATTTAGCAATTTCACTCATGGTAGATTATTATAAGGGGATAATCAGCTATAAGCAAAGACTTATGCATGATGTTGCTAAGAATAGCATTATCCATAAGCCACCTAACATGGGAAAAGTCTAAATGCCATGCAGATGAGACTGGTCAAATAAGATAAGTCATATTCACAGAAGCAAATTCTATGCAGTTATTATAAAGCATATTTTCAAAGCATATTTCATGCCATGGGAAAATTATTTAAAAATAATGTAGATTACCAAAAGTAGATACAAAATTCCATATACGCCATGACTGTCCTTTTGTTTAAAAACAATAAAGATAACAAAATAATAAAATAAAATGTGAGCACTGGCTAAATTTTGGTGGTAGAGCTACAGGTGATTTTTAGTTCTTTTTCTAATTTTTTTCAAATGTTTCTAAAAAGAATATAGATTATTTTTTTGCCATAGTCAGGCTTTTAACTTGATATTCCATATACGTACATATAGAAAAGTTAACACGTGGTGAGCATCATCTTGATTAATTATCACAAAGTGGATGCACCCTGTGTTACCTGCACCATAAGCAAGATTAGATATCACTCACTAACGTCCTCTCTTCCTCCCCCCAGGATTATCATTTTCCTGACTTCTAACAGCTTATATTCATTTTGTCTGTTTTAACAGTTTACATGAATGGAATCGTACAGAAGGTATGCTTTTGTGTTTGACTTCTTTTGCTCAACAATTTACATTTGATGTTTTATTTATGTTCCAATACCCAAAAAGGAAAATTTCCAATTGAATATAGCAATTTACTCTTCTTGCATGATGCAATGACCTTTGTAAATGAGTAGCTCACCCCACAGCTATTCTTCCTGAAATGTCAGGATTGTGTAGTTTCTGGTCAACACTTCTCCAGAGCATTATTAGCTGATCAATTAAGTAATAAAAATGATAGTGAAATAATAATAGTAAGAGTAATAATACGTAAGCCATGAAGTCTGAAAGAAGAAAAAGATAGTTTATGGAAATTTATTTTAAACTTATGGATTAGAGTCTATTTGAAGATAAATTGGTTGAGAATGAATTAATATATTTTATTTTGCAACTACCATTTGCATGCACCTACTATATGCTAGGGATTTCACATATGGTGCCTCGTTATCTAGCTTTCACAATAAGCCTATGAGGTAGATGCTATTGTTAAGGTAGTACAGATGTGAGAACTGGGGCCCTCTGAGGTTTCCTGCTCCAGAATTCTCAGATAATTAATGGAAGGTCCAGTATTGTAACCGAGGTTTGTCTGATTTCTTTTTTTTTACATTTATTTATTTATTTTAGAGAGAGAGACAGAGAGAGACAGAGCATGAGTTGGGTGGGGCAGAGACAGAGGGAGACACAGAATCCGAAGCAGACTTCACGCTCTGAGCTGTCAGCATAGAGCCCAGTGCGGGGCTCCAACTCACAGACCACAAGATCATGACCTGAACTGAAGTCAGACACCCAACTGAGCCACCAAGGCGCCCCCTCTTTTTCTGTTTTCTTTTTTTTTTTAATGTTTATTTTTATTTTTGAAAGAGAGACAGAGACAGAGACAGAGAGAGAGAAGAGCCTGAGTGGAGTAGGGGCAGAGGGAGAGACACACACAGAATCTGAAACAGGCTTCAGGCTCTGAGCTGTCAGCACAGAGCCCAATGCAGGGCTCAAACCCATGAACCATGAGATCATGACCTGAGCTGAAGTCGGATGCTTAACTGACTGAGCCACCCATGTGCCCCTGCTTTTATTGTTTTTAACATTTATTTATTTTTGAGAGAGAAAGAGAGAGGAAGAGCGAGAACGAGAGCAAGCACATGTATATGAGTAGGGGAAGGGGCAGAGAGAGAGATAAAGAGAGAGGATCCCAAGCAGGCTCTGAGCTCTCAGTACAGAGCCCAACAGGGAGACTCGAACGCATGAACCGTGACATCATGAACTGAGCTGAAGTCAAACACTCAAGTAACTGAGCCACCTAGGCGCCCCTAGGTTTGTCTGATTTCAAAGTCAGGCCTCTTTCTACTGTGATGCTTACTGGTAGGTATGTCAGGAAACTTTTTGTTTCACTTCCTTTTGATTCCCATAGGAGCATCGGATTTTAATTCAGCCCAGGGAACTTTTAGCAGTAAGAAAGGACAAATCACCATAACGCTTGTTTATACCATGTCTTACTTGTTATCAGCAACACAATTACACAACCATTACTACTGAGGTTGCAATGTGAACTTCTTAAGCAGCTTCAATTTAATGGAAAATGAAAGCATGGGTTTTTCAGCTAGATTTGGGAAAAGACAGGGAGAGAGAGAGAGAGGGAGAGGGAGAGGGAGAGGGAAGAAACAATGAGTGAATAATGTTCAAAATTATTCAGTGACTCCTCATTTCATCAGAAACTCCCTGTAGTGCTCATCACTCTTAATGCTAAACAGATAACACACCATTTCCATTTTGTCATGACAGCTAACGAACTCTCTTTGATATACAGCCTCCTAAGTGTGAAATGTCACTTGCCTATCTAAAACTGGGAAACGGTGTCGGCCCAGTGTAATCCTACACTGTATATTGCCACCAGTAAAAACACACCCATTGTCTTAGGAAGAGAGCGCAGCTTGTCTGCAATATTCTATTCATTACATTAATAGGCAATATACATTTTCTTTGAAAATGTGGGAGATTTCATCTCTTTCTGATGAATTTTACAATATGCGGTAGAATGAGAGGGGCAGTTACAGGATAGATCAGAGCTCTCTAAGCAGGGGAAACCACATATGTGTCCTAGGTGAGCAAACGTGAGAACTACACAGCTACGGCAGTGTTTTCCGAAGGTTGTTTCAGGGACCCCTTCATTCGAATCAAATCATGCTGGGGAAACATCCATAGTTCTGAACTGTGAAGCTACAACGCCGTGTATGTGAGACAAAGGACTCTCCATGACTGGGAAGCGCTTCAAAGTCTAGAGCAGAGTTTCTCAACCTTAGCACTACTGATATTCGAGCCTCATAATTCTTGGTTGTGGCGAATATCTTCTGCATTATAGGAAGTTCAGAATCATTCTTGACGTCTATTCATTGGGTACCAGTAGCAAGCTCCCTTCCCCCACCCTGGGTGGCAATCAAAAATGTCCTGGGGGTGACAAAATTGTCCTCAGTTGATACCCACCTCGTCAGAGCAAAGATTCCTAGCGTTAGGCAACGAAGACAGTCACGGGGGGTGATTAATGAAGTGATGGGCTTTCTCTGCAGATGGAATACACCCAGGCAACTCTCAATGAAGTACACTTGGATAGAGAAAGTTTTCCAGATAAGCCAAGATGATGGCAAATGTACCACTTATTCCAACATTCAGCAAACATTCACTGTGCTCCTCTTAGAAGAATACCTCCTTCCTTCCTATCTGGTTTTATAATTTCCAAGGTTTGGCCCTTGAAGAACCATCTGATGGGAGGCCACAAAGTAAGGGGTATGATGCACGTGACCCCTTGGTGCTGCCACCTTAACCTCATGGCTCTTAAATGAACTGTCTTACTTTCAAGACAAGCTCATGCTCAGTCAGACAGAATTATTAACTGACCATTTTGTTGGCACATGTTCCAACTCCAAGCAGGCCAGGCACTAAGAGAGCTGGACTTTGGGTAGAGTGAGGATTAAATGTGCTAATACATTTATTTATTTATTTTTTTACAAATAGTTTATTGTCAAGTTGGTTTCCATAAACACCCAGTGCTCATCCCTACAAGTGGCCCCATCCATGACCATCTCCCCCCTCCCCCCCATCTATCAGTCCTCAGTTTGTTATCAGCGTTCAAGAGTCTCTCATGATTTGCCTCTCTCCCTTTCCCTCACCATTTCCCTCCTTCTTCTCCCCCATGGTCCTCCGTTAAGTTCCTCCCAATCCTCCTAGACGTGCAAACATATGATATTTGTCCTTCTCTGCCTGACTTATTTCCCTCAGAATAACACCCTCAAGGTTCATCCATGTTGCGACACATGGCCAGATTTCATTCTTTCTCGTTGCCATGTAGTATTCCATCCTATAGATAAACCATATCTTCTTGATCCATTCGTACGTTGATGGACACTTAGGCTCTTTCCATGTTTTAGCTATTGTGGAGAGTGCTGCTATGAACATTGGGGTCCATGTGCCCCTATGCATCAGCACTCCTGTATCCCTTGGGTAAATTCCTAGCAGCGCTATTGCTAGATCATAAGGGAATTCTACTGTTAGTTTCCTGAGGAACATCCACACTGTTTTCCAGAGGGGATGTACCAGTTTACATTACCACCAACAGTGGAGGAGGGTGTCCATTTCTCCAAATCCTTGCCAGCATCTGAGGTCCTCTGACTTGCTCATTTTAGCCACTCTCGCTGGTGTGAGGTGGTATCTCAGTGTGGTTTTGATTTGTATTTCCCTAATTAGGAGGGATGCTGAGCATCGTTTCATGTGTCTGTTGGCCATCTGGATGTCCTCTTTGGAGAAGTGTCTGTTCATATCTTCTGCCCATTTCTTCACTGGGTTGTTTGTTTTTCGGGTGTGGAGATTGGTGAGTTCCTTATAGATTTCGGATATTAACCCTTTATCTGATATGTCATTTGCAACTATCTTTTCCCATTCCGCTGGTTGCCTATTAGTTTTGTGGATTGTTTCCTTTGCCGTGCAGAAGCTTTTAATCTTGATAAGGTCCCAATAGTTTATTTTTGCTCTTGACTCCCATTCTTTTTTTTTTCATAATTTCATTTATTTATTTATTTATTTTTTACAAATACTTTATTGTCAAGTTGGTTTCCATATAATACCCAGTGCTCATACCCAGAAGTGCCCTCTTCCATGTCCATCTCCCCCCTCCCCCCCCACATCCATCAGTAAACCATGAGAGACTCTTTAATCTTGATTCCCATTCTTATACACCGATAAAGCAATAGAAAGAGAAATCAAGAAACTGATCCCATTCATAATTGCACAAAAAAACATAAAATACCTCGGAATAAACCTAACCAAGGATATAAGAGATCTGTATGATGAAAACTATAGAAAACTTATAAAGGAAATTGAAGAAGACACAAAGAAATGGAAAAAAACATTCCATGCTCATGGATAGGAAGAATAAATATAGTTAAAATGTCCTTACTACCCAAAGCAATCTACATATTCAATGCAATCCCAATCAAAATTGCACTAGCATACTTCTCAAAACTAGAACAAACTATCCTAAAGTTTGTATGGAACCACAAAAGACCCCGAATAGCCAAAGTAATATTGAAGAAGAAAGCCAAAACGGGAGGTATCACCATCCCAGACTTTAGCCTCTACCAGAAAGCTGTCATCATCAAGACAGTATGGTATTGGCACAAAACCAGACACACTGACCAATGGAATAGAATTGAGAACTCAGACCTGGACCCAAAGGTATACAGCCAACAAATCTTTGACAAAGCAGGGAAGAATACCCAATGGGAAAAAAAAAAAAAAAACAACCTCTTTAACAGAGGGTGTTGGGAGAACTGGTCAGCAACATGCGGAAGAATGAAACTAGATCAATTTCTCACACCATACACAAAAATAAACTCAAAATGGATAAAGGACCTGAATGTGAGACAGGAAACCATCCAAACCCTAGAGGAGAAAGCAGGAAACAACCTCCTTGACCTCCACCGCAGCAACTTCTTACTTGACACATCCCTTAAATGTGCTAATACATTTAAAGTGTTGACCACAGTGCCCGGCTCACAGTAAGTGCTCAAGATACTCTGACTATTGTTGAATTATTCAATAGGTGGTGTTTGTGAGCTTTCTTCTACTATTCGCTATAGCAGACTACAGCCAGGGCAGGTGCACTGAACTGTTGCATAGGCCTTCTGGCACAGAAAGTAACAAAACAAATGAGTCTGTAATGGACTCCGTAAGAACGTGCATATGCAGTTAACTGCAGACTCCCGGAATGCTAAAGCGATCCTCTCTCTGTGCCTGCAAGCCAAAATCTTAATCAGTATAAAGACCAGTTGATACGACAGTCTGCATGCCATGGCGATCTTCTCAGCCCGTGAGAAACGAAGAGTCATATTTTGTCTGACTCCTCATGTCATGGCTGCCATGACCGCCATGCTCGAGCATGCTTTGCCTGTTCATAGACTCCATAGTACACCCGTGTGAAGGTAACATGAACCACGTTTGAATCTTTATTATCACCGATCTTTGCAGCCTTGATGATTTGGTCTAGCACACCATGTGTGCCTAGTGCCCTCATTTTCTTAAAATAAGGTGCCATTCTGACAAAAAGCGGAATCAGTATAATGGGGGCAATGTGCCTCAGTCAGTCATCTGGAACTATCTGAAGGACACAAAGAGCTTAATAAGTTAGCCTGCAAAAGGTCTTTCTTGCTTGCTATGTATGGCTTAGTTTTTTAGTCCCTTTATTTTTGTGTTTCTTTCTTTATGGAGTGAAGGTGAGGTCGGAATTTTTATTTGAATAGATAACTTGTCTCATTGTCCTTAAAATGGTCCTTGGTTGCCCATTTCTATAATGGAGGAACGGAGATGACCTCAGGACTATAACATTATTTATTTTAATCACGTTATTTTTGCTTTTTGTCCTGGAATAGCCAATTATCCTATGGCCAGACTGATTGTCCCACCTGGGTCAGGCTAGCACAAACGGTAGGCACACTTCCCAGCAGGGCTGTCTGCATTTTGACTTCCTGATTCCCCAGAAGCCAGGAGCCTAGCTTGTCCAACAATTCCACTTTGCCACCATAATTACAGTCTTAGACCTCCAAGTCATATGTCCATTAGTTATCTTTTCTTGTCACCAACAGCTTTTAAATCAATTCTATCAAAACATAACTTTAGTGACAAAGAGCAAATCCAATGTGCTTTCCTGTTGAGCTGATAAAGCCAGTCATATGTAGGCTATAAATGACTGGCAGGGTTTAATGTATAAATGACTGGAAGGGTTTAATGTATTAGCCTTCCCAAGGATATACCAAAAAAAGTATTTATGTCTAAGTCTCAGTGTTATTTCTGGTGAATCATTTAACAGATGACTAACCCTGTCTCTCTTAGGTAATCATCCATTTAGAATACATTGCATACATCATGGAGGACTCTGATCTCTTCACCGAGAGTTAAGATTTAACATCAGTTGTCCCATGTAGCCAGGTGAGTTCAATTCCCAAGTTAGTGTGACTGTATCCCCTAGCTCAGGCCAGGGTCTAGTGGTAAGACTTCCCAGTGGGCTGTCTGCAGGTTGGCTTCCTGGTTTATTCTAAGTCTGCTGCAGCATTTTCCCACAGCACAAGAACATGGCCGGTCGCTTGGCTTCCACGAGCCACGGGGGCATATAAGTGATGAGGGGCATTCACACTCGCTTCACTTTGGAGGCTTAACATAGCTAGCACCAGTTCAATTTTCTTAGAGGGGGAGGAAAAAACAAACAGATAAGAGTTAAAGAGAGAAGGGGCAGGTAACTAAGGCAGGTGCCATTACGTTTTCTCTGGGGAGGAAGAGCTTAGAGAGCTTGAAGAGGCCACACGGGAAGAGAACTTGGTACGAGCTATAGGTCTGGGGCTCCTGACTATATATGGTACATTTCTTTCCCGAGTAGCAGCTTCCTATTGGACACTATTGTAACAAGTTTGGGAACTCTCTCTTTCCCTGGCAGCAATATGAGAGAGAGGATTCTGCTTAATGCTTGTTAGGCCGGTTGCCTTCTGACTCTCTTGGCCTTTAACCTCAGACCACTATCCTCAATTCCCCCACTCAGATTTGTGTGTGTCCCCTAAGCCCCAAGGCCATCTGTCCTACCACCATACTGCAGCGTGGGTGAGTCTAGGAAGGTTCAGCCTCCACCAACGTTTCCATTCTCAGCACTATTGACATTTAAGGCCAGATAACTCTTTGTTGTTGGGGGTTATCCTCTGTGATGTAACCTAGTTAGCCACAACTCAGGCCTCTATCTGTTAATATCAGTAGCACACCCCCACCCCAGTTATAACAACGCAAAAATGTCTCTAGATATTGACAGTGTCCCCTGGGGGCAATATCTTTCCCACGCAGGAAAGCACTGGCCTACATTAATGAGAAGATAGCAGGGATGTGGTGGAAGAGCTGGGTGTGGGGCAGAGGGTCTTCTGCTCTCATCACTCAGGGAGAGGATGAGGCTGAGCCATGGTGGGAACTTTCTTGAGTACTTGGTCCCCGCAAGCACAGATAGGACATAAAGAGGCAGGTGGTGCTAAACTTGGAGACATGTTGACTGGTTTCTCTTATCACTCTGTGTTTCTCAATTAATTTCTGTCTACTCATCAAAACTCTATTTTCCCAATATGGCGGTCCGGCAAACAATGGCAGGTCTATGTTAAAGTCATTTCCGTTGACAAACTATGTTATCCCTTTTTAAGCAAAATAGGTATGTACCTAGATACAGATGAGCTAGAAGGCCTATTTTTGTTTTCTGTAACTAAGTTGGATATTGTGTGTTGTATATCCCTGTGTAGAACACGACTGGAAATTTTGGGTCTTCTGACACCCTGCAGAGGGGAAAGAGCAAATGGGCTGGGGCAGGAGACCATTCCTTGTGCTTCTTAGCATCAATTCTGCTTTCTCAGTGGCCACAGGCAACTGACAGTGTTGAGCTTCTGCAAACACTGTCACCTTTTTATGTCATGGATCCCAGACCATGGCTGTAGCATTCCTTCAAAGCATCCAGTATTGCAATTATTTTGAAAGAAACAGAGGTCAGAGGCTGACATAGGAGAATTTCTTCAGGGGGACCTATCATTACAAAACCTGGATTTATCTCTTGGTTCTTTTTTCTTTTTTAAAAAAAACTGTGTTGCCTTGAACAAGTGTCTTACTCCTCTCTGAACTTGACTGTGCTCACCCATAAAATGTGTATGATCATACCTGCACTGTCTTTGTCACAGGGTCTCCATAAATAGCAAATTAATTATTGTACATGGCAAAGCACTAAGCAGTTTCCAGATATTATTATTCTGAGACATTCTGACTGATGTGAGGGGTGTGCAAAAACAAAATGCATTCCTGAGAGAGGGCTTGCCCTTTCTGTGAATACCTTTAAATACAGGAGGGGATCTGGTTTAACCCCAACATGCTATGATCTGCTCAGTCACATGAAAACTTAGCGTTTTAGGCCATTGTAAAATTATAAAATATGGTAACTGAGAGATCATCTAATCAAATCTCTTCATTTTACAAAAGAGACAAATGAAAGTCATAAAAGGCTAATACTATCTTTGGGATCACACAGTTAGGGGCAGATGTACCATGAGAATCCTGTCCAATATGCTTTCTACCAAGATCAAGGTTGGTCTGGTCATCTTAAATCACTTGCTGGCCCACTTGAAAAAAGAAAAGAAAGGGAAATGGTATTTCACTCATATGTGCAATTTAAGAAACAAAACAAATGAGCAAAAACAAATGAGAGAGGCAAAACATAAAACAGACTCTTAACTACAGACAACAAGCTGAGGGTTGTTGGAAGAGAGGTGGGTGGGGGATGGGCTAAATGGGTGATGAGGATTAAGGAGGGCACTTTTTGGGATGAGCAGTGGGTGTTATATGTAAGCGATGAATCACTAAATTCTACTCCTGAAACTAATATTATACTGTATGTTAACTAACTGGAATTTAAATAAAAATATAAAACTACAATCAATCAATCAATCAATCCTGAGCCAGTGGGGAGGGGGAGGAAATATATGGCTTCTAAATATCATCATCTACTGGGAGTATAGAGAAGGCTGAGAACTCAATTTAGTTCCTTTGGCTTGGATTAGCTCCTATGGATTTTTTTCCTCAGGATTTAGATAGCATGACTTCTATCCCAGTGAATGGGAATTGACCTTAGAGCCTTGTAAGTATCCCTCTTAATTTTGTTTCTTGAGATTAATTGGGTTTTGGGTGGTTTTGGGAGTCACTCACTATGGCTTAGAGGGATTAAGATTAACTCAATCTTGGCACTTCTTGTTTTCCAAGTGATCTTGACTGACTCATGCTTGGATACAAGCTCTTTCTGAAGCATTAAAAAAAGGCCATTGTTACATTCAAACTGAGACTTTACTTGATATCCTATCAGTTCTCTGGCTCCAAACGCCTAAACTCTAGAGTATACTAAATATTATTGCTGTTCCCACTTCACAGCTGAACAAACAGAAGTTTAGAAGGGCTAAGTCACCTCCAAGGTCACAGGCTAGGAAGTGACAGTCAGAATTCAAACCCAGATATCCCTGACTCTACATCCTGAGAAACAGATAGATACAGAATACGGTGATATGGAGATTAACATATCAACATAATATAATTCTAAATGTTAAAAATATAAAGCCTAAAAGGACCTGAACAGGTACAGAGAAAAAAAAAAAAAAGTAAGGTAATCCAAGCAAATGAAACAGCATGTGCAAGGGCACAGAGGTACAAAAGCACTTTTTAAGTTCTGAGAACAGCAAAATCAGTGACATGGAGTATAATCCTGGGTTCTGGGGTCCGACTGCCTGGACTCACCCCCCAGTTTCTATCATTTACCAATTGTACCTTGGACAAGCTACCTAAGCACTTTGAACTCTGGTTTTCCTATATGTATCATCATCATCATTATTACCACCACCACCACCACCACGACCACCACAACCACCACAGCAACAACACCACCAATAATAGTATCTGTCTGTGATGTTTCTTGTGAGTTAGAGGATCTTGGATGCATATTAGAATCTACCTTGGGATCATTAAAAAAATACCGATGTTATTGCCTCAGGCCCAGAGTGCCTGATTTAATTGATCTAGGGTGGCTCTCCTTATTATTTTCAAATAAAATTCATAAACTACTTATATATATAATTTCAAAAAAATCAATACGATGCATTAAACATAAAGGAGATCTTTTTAAAGGGAATTTATTTTAAAAATGTATTTCAATATGTAAATGTTAAGGTATGACCACACTAGAAAGTAAAACATGACATCATAATATTTCCAAAATGGCCCTTTGGAGAAGTATGGGTACTGGGGAGAACAACTCTAAGCCAGTTCTCTGTGTGTGTATTCGCTAGATCCCAGGCCCTCCGATATATCCAAGGACTTGAGACGAAAAATTATCCTCATTTTCCACTATATCATCAAGTTATTCTGCTTTAATGTATCATTCCTATCAGCAAAGGTGCCTTACTTCTATCTTAAAGGAAAAAAAAAAAAAAAAAACAAGCAAGCAAACAAACCCTCTCTTGAAACTACTGCATTTTTTCTCTTGTACCTATAACAGAAGGGTTATTGGAAAGAGTTTTCTATACTCACTGTCTCCAATTCTTGTCTTCCATATGTCTTTTAGAATTCACTTCCCACTTGATGGAAACTGTTCTTTTCAAGGTTGCTAAACCTACTGTTCAAGTCACACATCACAGCTTACTTGATGCCTGAGCATCATTTGATCTAGGTGATCATCCATGTGTCTTTGAAATATATTCTTCATTTGGCTTTCAGGACACTACACTCTTGGCTTTTCTCCTACCTCTTTGGCTATTACTCAGTAGTGTCTTGTTGATTCCTCCTTATCTTCCAGAACTGCCAATGTTGGAGCTTCCCGATGTTCAGTCTTAGATCTCTTATCTTCTCTACGTATACTCAGTCTTTAGGGGATTTCATTCTGTCCCAGTACACTACTGACACCCACATTTGTATTTCCTGTCTTTCACCCTTCCAGTTAGTCCAAACAAATGCTTTGAAGCCATGCAGCCAGGGCGTAGTAGTTAAAATCATGGACCCTGTAGCCACGCGGCCTGTATTTGAGTTCTGGGTCTACTACTTACTATCTGCATAGCATGGGCAGGTTACTTGTCGTTTCTATGTCCCAGTCAGTAAACATTGAGTTGCTTTAGGTGCCAGAAACTGTTTCCTCATCTTTGCTGAGAACTAAATGAGTTAATGGCTACAAAAAACTTCAGTAGTGTTGCATATATAATAAGTGCAATGTGCATTATCTATTATTATTATTGTTATTATTGACTAATTTCCTTTCATCATACTCCAAATCCAATTAATCAGTAGATTCCGTAGTCTCTCCTTCAAAATACTTTCAGAACTGGCCTATGTCCCACCATCTTTACCAGTACAACTCTAGCCCAAACCATCATCATCTCTCACCTGGATTACTGGAGTAGACTCCTAATTGAAGAATTTGCCACCACTCCTATCTACAGTTTATTCTGCACACAAGCTCCAGAATGATCTTTTAAAAATATTCCTAGGGTACCTGGGTGGCTGAGTTGGTTAAGCATCGAATTCTTGATTTCAGCTCAGGTCGTGATCTCATGGTTTGTGAGGTCGAGCCTTGTGTCGGACTCTGTGAGGACATCACGGAGCCTGCTTGGGAATCTCTCTCTCCTCTGTCTGCCCTTCCATGGCTCGCTCGCTCTCTCTCTCTCTCTCTCTCTCTCAAAATAAATAAACTTAAAAATAAAATAAAATACACCATTGCTTCACTCCAAACCAAGAATGGCTTTCCAAACCACTCAAAGCACTTTCTAGATGCTCTGTACCCCACTACCTCTGCTTCTGTGTCTACTACTCTAGTACAGTGACTCTTGCTTGCTCTTTTCTAAGTCAGTATAACCCCCTCATAGTTCGTTGAATACAGCAATTGCATTCCTGCCTCAAGACCTCTGTGCTTGTTTATTCACGTATTGCCTTTTCCTCAAATGTCCACATGACTTTTTCCCTCAACTTTTCTAGTTGTTTTTTCTTCTCAAATATCACCTTTTCAGTAAGGTCTTCCTTGACTTCTTTACAATAGCATCCCTTCACCTCTCCCTGACCCCCAACTTTCTGCATTATTTCTTTCATTGTATTTATTACCATACCGTTATATACATAGTATATATTTCAGTTGTTTATTTTTGCTTATTGCTTGCCTCTCCTACATGATGGCAGAGATAATTTAATCTGTTGTATCCCTAATATCCAGAACAGTGCCTGACCCCAGATAGGTGCTCAATAATGATTTGTTGAGTAAATAAACAATGCATAAAATCACTTGAATTGTGCCTTAAACATAGTAAATAAATATGAGCTAATAGAATGCTTACCAGCAGTTCTATTAGAGTGCCTAGAGTAGGGGATATATGTATGGGAGGGGTAAATAATAATTTTAAGTAGAGGAAATATATGAGATTCGATTTTTAGAGATGGTAACTTTTATTGAATATTTATCCATTATCTCATTCAATTTTTGAAGTGACCCTATGAGATAAGTAATCTTATTATTAATTCACAGATGAGAAACACAAGATCTAGAAGGCTAGGGTAAGTGACAGAGACAGGATAAGGGAGGTCTCTGTCCCTTCTATCTTCCACAGTCCTTTCCTCCATCAATCTTTTGCATTTCTAGTTCTCTCTTGACATCTACTTCCCAGAGAACCAGAAATAATGAATTATGCAATGGAGAGTTCTCTTCCTCAAACTATTTATAACTTGAATCTCATCAAAGCTTTAGATTGAACTCCAGTTTTTAGATCATATAAGAACACAGTAAATTACACCATGATTAAATGATCAGACAAATCCAGAAGATGACACATTTTTTCCAATGCCATTAACAGAAAGACAGAAGCATTCTATCTTATGTGTCAGATACTTCTATCTTATGTGTCCTGAGATACATAAGAATTGAATGCAAAGTGTTGCCCTTGATGAGATGTACGTTTCAACAAATCAGCTATAAAAAAGATTTCAGGTAAATTTAAATATGGACTGGATAATAGAAGACATTAGGAATGACTAATACTTGGTAGCTGTCTTAATAATATTGTGGTATGTAGAAAAATCTTATTTTTTAGAGATAGATATCAAAAAGTTAAATTATAGGGGTGCCTGGGTGGCTCAGTTGGTTGAGCACCCGACTCTTGGTTTTGGCTCAGGTCATGATCTCGTGGTTCATGAGTTCAAGCCTCGCATTGGGCTCTGTGCTGACAGCTCAGAGACTGAAGACTGCTTCAGATTCTGTTTCCCTCTCTCTCTGCTTCTCCCTCACAGAGTTAGTATTCTGTCTCTCTCAAAAATAAATAAAAATTTAAAAATTAATTAATTAAAGTATACAAAAAAGTTTAAGAGGCCAAAATGTCTACAATGTTCCTTAAAATATCTTATAATATAAAATATAGAGAAATAAAATATGGAGAAAGTCTCTAGGGGGTATTATCCCTAAAATAAGGAACAAAACAGAGATGCTAACTTGCATCACCATTATTGAGCTTTTCTTTGGAAGTTGTAGCAAATAAAATACTAAGAATGATAATGACAACAGCAATTTGCCAGGCACTGTTCGAAGCATTTTGCATAAACTAATTCATTCAATCTTCAAAACCACTTTATCAAGTAGGTAAGTGTATCTCAACTTTACAGGAAGCTGAGATAAAGAGATGTAAAGTAACTAGCCTAGTGAGGCACAGCACATAAGTAAGTGAAGCCACATTCAAATGCATGCATTCTGGTTCCAGTAAACAAATAAATACAGATATGTGTTACTGGGATGGATGGATGGATGATGAGTGATGGTGGTGGTGGTAGATAGAAATAATTATTTATAGACTCCATTTTTATATACTTAAAATACCTTAGCAAATTCACTGTATATTTTTTTTAGAAATAATTACAGATTCAGTACGGTAAAAAGAGAGCACATTTACAACAGTAAACAACAAAATGTACTTAGGCATAACCTAAGTTAAAATTTATGTATCCTATGAGTGTAATGTATAATTTTCAATTTGTCCCCATCAAAATGTTACCTGAAAATAAATTGGCAAATTGATTCAAACATATACTTGGAACAACAGGTGATAATAACTAAGATAATTTTGATAAAGAATAATGAGGAAGACTGGTGTTAATGTATAATAATAGCATTGTAAAGATTGAAAAAAGAAAACAGTTTTGTACTGGCATAGAGGAATAGCTAAAAGGAACACATTACAGAGCCTGGATTCAACCTCAAGAACATGTAATTAAGTATATGATAAGGTAACATTTATTTTTTAAAAAAAATTTAATGTTTTATTTATTTCTAGAAGAGAGAGAGAGAGACAGCGTGAGCAGGGAAGGGTCAGAGAGAGGGGGAAACACAGACACTGAAACAGGCTCCAGGCTCTGAGCTGGCAGTCAGCACAGAGCCCAACGCGGGGCTCAAATCCACGAACCGCGAGATCATGACCTAAGCAAAAGTTGGACGCTTAACCGACTAAGCCACCCAAGTGCCCCTATGATAAGGTAACATTTAAAATCAACAGGAAAAATGTCAATTATTCAATTAAATGAATTGAGATTACTGTTTCACCATTTAAAAAAAAATAAAATACGGTTTCCTAAGTCAAATAAATGCAAGATGCATCAAATGCTTTCATCTAAAAACTTAAACCAAAGATGAAGTACAAATAAACATTGCTGATTCAAGCACTATCTATCTTTAGGTAGAGAGGATATATCTAAACATATAATGAAAGGAAAAAAACCATTAAAATATTAATAAAGCTAAATATAAAATACAAACTCCCTAAGGAAAAAAAAAGGTAAAATGAGACAAGAGATAACAAAATGGGAGGGCATTTGCCATACCAGTAGCAAAGGGTTAATGTTCTCAATGTATAAGATTTCTTTTCTTTTTTTTTAAATTTTTAAAAACATGTTTATTCATTTCTCAAGAAAGAGAGACAGTAAAACAGAGCACGCGTTGGGGAGAGGCAGAGAGAAAGGGAGACCCAGAATCCAAAGCAGGCTCCAGGCGCTGAGCTGTCAGCACAGAGCCCGATACAGGGCTCAAACTCATAAAACATGAGATCATGACCTGAGCCAAAGTCGGACACTTAACCAACTGAGCCACCCAAGCACCCCTAAAATATCTTTTCTAAGGAAGTATGATTACCTTCATAGACAACTTGCAAAAAAAAATTAACGAAAGAATATATGGACAGATCAATAAGACAATAGTTTAAAATGATGAAGTTATTAAAGATAATTCCTCACTTATCGAAGAATTGTTGAACACCTTATTGTGCACACTTGCTGATTCCTCTGTCTGGGACACTTTCCCACCAGATCTTCATATGGCTTGATCTTTCTCAAGATCAAATATGACCCAATAATCTCACTTCCAGGTGTATATTCAAAGGAAATGGAATCAAAATCTTGAGGAGATATCTGCACTGTCATGTTCATCGCATCATTATTCCACAATAGCCAAAATATGGAAACAAGCTGAGTTCGTCGACAGACAAATCGCTAAGGACAATGAAAGATTATCCAGCCATGACAAAGAAGGAAATTGTGCTATTTGCAACAACATGGGTGAACCTGAAGGACATTATGCTTTGTGAAATAAGTCTGGCAGAGAAAGACAGATCTCACTTATATGTGGAAACCTAAACAAGTCAAACTCATAGTAATAGAAAGGAGAATGGTGGTTCCCAGGGGTTGGGTGGGGAGAGAATGGGGAGATGTCGGTCAAAGAGTACGAACTTCCAGTTATAAGATGGGTAAGTTCTAGGGGTCTAATGTTTAATATAGTGACTGATTAATAAAACTACTGCATACTTGAAATTTGCTATGAAAGTCAATCTGAAGGGTTCTTACCCCCCACACACACAAACAAACACACACACAATATGTAACTGGGAGGTGATGGACATGCCAATTAGCTTGACTGTAGTAGTCACTTCACAATGTGTATGTATATTAAATCATGCTGCAGACTTTAGAAAATTACACTGTAAAACCTAAATATATAGTAAAACCTTGGTTTCTGAGCATAATTCTTTCTGGAAACATGCTTATAATCCAAAGCACTTGTATGTCAAAGCGAAATTTATGCATAATAATGGAAACTCAGATGATTCGTTCCACCTCCCAAAAATATACATATAAAAGTGATTAAAATACTGTAATATAATACAAATTAATTAAGAAAATACAAAATGTAAAAGAAAAATAAACAAGTTAACCTGCATTTACCTTTGAAAACCTTCGTGGCTGGTGTGAGGGAGACAAGAGAGAAGAGGTTTATTGTGTAGGACGACTTTCACCATCACTGAGAGGTGCCGACTACCGTACAGTATTAATAAGCTCTTGTCATATGCTGTATTTAATGTAACTGGCAATAAGGCAGCAGAGGAAAGGGTCTCTGTCTGCAGGCAGCCTGAGCTAGGAGGAAGCAAAGCATTCCTGCGCTCACTCTTTGTGGAAAAGCAAAGGACTGTCCACAGGTGTTGTGAAGTGACAAAAAATACACTAGAGTCAGTTGTGGGCACCTTGAAACGTTCTGAAAAATCACTGATCTATGGAGCGCCTGGGTGGCTTAGTCGGTTAAGCGTCCGACTTTCGCTTAGGTCATGATCTCGCGGTTCGTGGGTTCGAGCCCCGCGTCGGGCTCTGTGCTGACTGCCAGCTCAGAGCCTGGAGCCTATTTCAGAATCTGTATCTCCTTCTCTCTCCGACCCTCCCCTGCTCACGCTGTCTCTCTCTCTCTCTCTCTCTCTCTCTGTCTCTCCTAGAAATAAATAAAAATATTAAAAAAAAAATCACTGATCTCTGCCAAACACTATGGCCTGAGACCTAGAATCTGAGCATGGAATACAATCACCCACAATCCCAGAGAGAGAGAGAGAGAAGAACCATTGGCTCAGTTATGATCCTGTGACATTTGGAGGCACGTACTACTCATATTGCAAGACATCGCTCGTTTATCAAGTTAAAATTTATTAGAAATGTTTGCTTGTCTTGCGGAACACTCACAGAACAAGTTACTTGCAATCCAAGGTTTTACTATATACATTTTTTGGTCAATCATATCTCAATAAAGCTGGAAAAACATTAAATTTTATCTCTGCATTGGATCATTCCATTATCGAAATCCCATTTAAGTATCTCTTCCCACAACCTCCTACTTAATTCTCTTTATGGCAAACATTAATAGATTAGCTTATCTCCCACTTTTAGTTGTTTATTTCTGCCCCCTAAAGTTTCCCTAGAGTAGGTAAGATTCCTTCTAGCTTCAGGATTTGGTTGTGATAGTAAGTAGAAATATGAGAACTAGGGAACACATGCTGTGGTAAGACTTACCAAATGTCTCTTACATGCCACCTTAGCTGAGTACCCACACAACCAAAACCATTGGGAATCTCTCTACAAGTAAAGCACTTTCTTAAAATTAGTAAAATGTTGGAGAAAGGGTATATTTTCAGATACTACATGTCACTTTTGTTACACATCAGCCTCTCTCTCCTGTCGAATTTTGCCAAATATTCATTATCTAAGCAACAATTCCATACACTTTGTAGGGGACTTTTAGCAATATCTACAAAGTCAGACCTACACATTAGGAAATACTAGGCAACAAAAGTTCTCATGGTTGTATATGAGATCATGTGGCAGCATTTTGCAATTTAAATGAAAAAAAAAGTGTCTTAGTGATGAATAGACACCTAGAGCTTTTGTCTGATGGAACTAGAATAAAACATGAAAATTTCTTATGGAAACTTCGGGGGAATGGAGGTGGGGTGGGTGATTTCACTGTTAACAAACGGAAATGCACTGGAGTGATGACTAATGTTATTTTCTGTGTTCCTGGGAGAAAGCACAATTGCATTCCAGCAGCTTTTAATGAGTTTTTGCTTGTCAGTGAGCATATTCTGACACAATCTGAGAAGGAACAAGTGAGTACAGAAGCTCCCTTTTTATACCTGGGTTTTGGTGTTTTTTTTTTTTTTTATTTCTAGGAGAGAGAGAGAGAGAGAGAGAGAGAGAGAGAGAGAGAGAGACAGCGTGAGCAGGGGAGGGTCAGAGAGGGAGACACAGAATCTGAAACAGGCCCCCGGCTCTGAGCTGGCTGCCAGCACAGAGCCTAACGTGGGGCTCGAACCCACGAACCGTGAGATCATGACTTGAGCCGAAGTCAGATGCCCAACCGACTGAGCCACTCAGGTGCCCCAAGAGTTATTTACTAATAATATTAATAATAAGATAATAATATCTCTTAATAATGACATTTATAAATGTTTGGATGTCTTAACTATACAGCTAGATTTTCCGTGTCAAAAATCAGAAATTCACATATTTCTCCTCCTAGTGCCATGCTGTTTATTAAGAGGGGACTCCAATTCCATTACATCTTAGTGATGCATGCACATTTAATTAGTTTTATTCAATCTGTCACTAAAGCATGCTACACTACGTCTATTGGTATCAATTATTTTCACTCTTAAAATATTTATTATACAATGTTCTCAGGATTGTTGCAGCTACCAGAATAGAATATTCTGGAGTTTAGATTGGGGGGCAAGATGGCGGAGAAGTAGGGAGATCTGTTCATTTCGCTTGGACCCATGTCTCAAACAGAGAAGGCCTGAAGCCATAGGACACTGAGCCGCAGGAGTCAGGGAAGAGTAAAAGACAGAGTACACTGGGAAGGTAATCTCATAACTTGCGTAAGTGCCAACTGGGGAAGATAAAAGTGGGACGAGACCCAGAGACACGGAAGGAGGGGAGGAAGCCCCTGTCTCAGGCAGACGCGGTGAGCGGTGAGGCGGAACGAGTCCAGTGGAAAAGAAAGAGATGCTGAGACTGCTTATAGAACCGTCCCTGGGGAAGCCAAAAACATCGGCTTGGAAACAGAGTGTTTTGTAGTTCTGGCTGGGGTGCTGACATGGAACTAGGTGCCTCCGGTCCCAGAGGGGGTCACGAAACACTGCTCTGCCATGCTCCCGGCACCTTCCCTGGCTGCGGCGTGGACGCTGCGGGCTGAGGCTGCATTCCCCTGACTTGCCCCAGCGGAGTGGAGGCGGCAGGCCCGAGGCTGAGTTCCCCAGACCTGACCCCCTGGTGGAGGCGGCGGGATCCCAGGTTGTGCTGCTGCTGGACCCCGGGGAATCTGAGGCTGAGACACATTCCCCCGCCCCACTCGATCCCCCGCAGCAGGGAGGCAGCGACCTGCAGGACTGTGTTTCAGGAGGAATAAACAAAGCGTGCACGGACTGCTACCTGGAAATGAGGAGGGGCGTGGGGCATAAAACTCAGCTCACCTTGACTACGCCCTCAGCACAGGGATATTGGACCCAAAGGAGTGATTTGCAACGCTTAGTTCCAAAAGGGACTGGGGCAATGCCATTTTTCTCCCACAACCACCAGGGCGGAGCCTCAGGGAGCACCAGCAGAACACAGTGGAGGCTAGGACCCAGGTACACCAGACCACGCCCATCCGTGCTAGGGAGCTACTTTTTTTTTTTTTTTTAAACCTGAGCCCAGGGCAAGACCAACATGGATGCACTGCTGTGATTAATTCTAGATAATTCTTTCTATTCAGATATATTCTCCGTTTTCTCATTCCCACTCTGCTGGACAGGGCACTCTGGTCACTGGTTTGCTTAAAGAGTCACATCTAATCCATTCTCTACATGTACACTCTACACTTCTACCACTACCTTTCTCTCTCTCTCTCTCTCTCTGGAGTAATCAGATTATATAGTTTCTCTGAATAACATCTTCATTTCTTTCCCATCACCTCTAAACATATTCTATGATTTCTCCCTCTGAATCAAGCCTCTTAGTCTCTCTGCCTGGTCATTTCATTTCCAATTTCGCTTTCTCCTCACCCTTTTATTTCTCTCTTTGTATATGCTCTTCCATCAGCACTGCATACACCTGGTTCTTTATTTGTAGCTGGGAATTCTGGTTATATGACTTTAGAATGCCCATTGTTTTTTGTCTTTTTTCTTTCCTTTTCTTCTTTTTTCAATTTTTTATTCTTATTTCAATTTTTATTATTTGTCTTCCCTCCTTCCTCTTCTTTTTTCTTTTTTGTTTTGTTTTGGTTTTTTGGCCCTTCCCTTTTTTCTTTCTTTTTATCCCTTTCAGTGTGCGTGTTTATTGGATTTCTCTGTGCTTTTGTGTACCTTTGTTCCCTTTGTCGTTGTCTGTCTGTTTTCATTTCCAGGGCTCCCTCAAGACACAAGTGAAAGTACACATGGTGGAGAGTCCCAAATACCACTACGAGTAGGGAAACAAAGTAACCAAAGTCTCAACAAGACAAACCAAGAGACAACATTCAAAGAATACTTCCTGAAAGGACAGGCACCGGAGAGTGAAAGAGCCCTATTTAAAACAACAGCACCAGTAGGAGCAGAGTGCATAACAAGCTTTTAATATTAACAAGAGATAGAAAGCTAACCAAAATGACAAAACGGAAGAACTCTCCTACAAAGAAATTCTAGGAAGAAATGACAGCTAATGAACTGCTCAAAACAGATAAAAGCAACATAACTGAAAAAGAATTTAGAACACTAGTCATAAAATTAATCGCTGGGTTTGAAAAAAGCATGGAAGATGTCACAGAAATTATTCCTACAAAGACTATGGAGCATAAAAATAGTTGTGATGAATTAGAAAATGCTATCAACGGGATACATAATAAAAGCGAGGCATCCAATGCATGGATTGAAGACACAGAAAGGAGAATAAATAATTTAGAAGACACAATTATAGAAAAAGAAGAAGGTGAGAAAAAGAGAGATAAACTGATCCAGGAACACAAAAGGAGAGTTCGAGAGATCAGCGATACGACCAAATGGAACGCTATCCATATCATAGGAATTCCAGAAGAGAAAGAGAGAGGGAAAGGTACTGAAGGAGTCCTAGAACAAATTATAGCAGAGAACTTCCCCAACCTGGGGAGGGAAGTAGACATTGAGTATCAAGAGGCACAGAGAACTCCCCTCAGACGTAACTTGAATTGATCTTCTGCATGACATATCATAGTGAAACTGGCAAACTATAAGAACAAAGAGAAATTTGAAAGCAGCTAGGGAGAAAAGGGCCCTAACATACAAAGGGAAACCTATCAGAGTGGTGACAAACCTATCTACTGAAACTTGGCAGGCCTGAAAGGAATGGCAGAAAATCTTCAATGTGATGGACAGACAAAATATGCAGCCAATAATTCTCTATCCAGCAAGCCTATCATTCAGAAGAGGAGAGATAAAGTCTTTCCAAATAAACAAAAATTGAAAGAATTCGTCACCACTAAAACCAGCCCTACAAGAAATCCTGAGGTGGACCCTCTGTGGGATATGTTGCAAGGAACACAAGATACCAGAGACACCACCACAAGCATGAATCCAATAAAGGACACGACGACTCTAAACCTATATATTTCAATAATAAAACTGAATGTAAATGGGCTGAATGATCCAAGCAAAAGTCATAGGGTAGCAGAATGGATTAAAAAAACCAAAATCCATCTATTTGCTGTCTAGAAGAAATTCATTTTAGACTGGAGGACACCTTCAGATTGAAAGTAAGGGGATAGAGAAATATCTATCATGCTACTGGAAGTCAAAAGAAAGCTGGAGTAGCTATACTTCTATCAGATAAACTAGAGTTTAAAGTAAAGACAGTAATAATGGATGAAGAAGGGCATTATATAATAATTAAAGGGTCTATCCATCAGGAAGAGCTAACAATTATAAATGTCTATGCACCAAATACACAAGCACCCAAATACATAAAACATTTAATCACAAACGGAAACAATCTTATGGATAAGAATGTGCTAATAGCAGGGGAATTTAAGACTCCAC
The DNA here is from genome assembly GCF_003009895.1 of Hyaena hyaena. Taxonomy (NCBI): domain Eukaryota; kingdom Metazoa; phylum Chordata; class Mammalia; order Carnivora; family Hyaenidae; genus Hyaena; species Hyaena hyaena. The sequence goes on from NW_024082865.1 coordinate 29,844, forward strand.
TTACAGCAATGGATAGATCAACTAGACAGAAAATCACTAAGGAAACAATTGACTTGAATGACACATTGCACCAGATGGATTTGACAGATATAGTTAGAACTCTACATCCTGAGGCCATGGAATTCACTTTTTTCTCAAGTGCGCATGGCACATACTCCAAGATAGATAACATACTAGGACAAAAAACAGCCCTCAATAAATATAAAAGAAATGAGATCATACCATGCACACTATAAGATCACAATGCTATGAAACTTGAAATCAATCACAGGAAGAAGTCTGGAAAACCTCCAAAAACATGGAGGTTAACGAATACCCGACTAAAGAACGAATGGGCCAATCAGGCAATTAGAGAAGAAATTTAAAAATATATGGAAACGAATTAAATGAGAATACAACAATCCAAACTCTATGGGATGCAGCAAAGGCAGTTCTAAGAGGTAAGTACATTGCACTCCAGGCCTATTTCAAGAAATTAGAAAAAGCACAAATACAAAATCTAACAGCACACCAAAAGGAACTAGGAGGAGGGCAATGGAGCACCCCAAACCCACTGGGAGAAAAGATATAATAAAAATTAGGGCAGAAATAAACAATATAGAAACCAAACCAAACCAAACCAAAACAAAACAAAATAGTTGAACATATCAATGAAACCAAGAGTTGGTTTTTTGAAAAAATAAACAAAATTGGCAGACCTCTAGCCAGGCTTCTCAAAAAGAAAAGAGAGAGCACTCAAATAGACAAAATCATGAAGGAAAATGGGCTGATTACAACCAACCCCTCAGAAATACGAGCAATTATTAGGGAATACTATGAAAAATTATACGCCAACAAACTAGACAACTTAGAAGAAACGGACAAATTCCTAAACACACACTCACTACCAAATTTTACACGGGAAGAGATAGAAAATCTGAACTGAACCATAACTAGTGAAGAAATCGAATTAGTTATCAAAAATCTCCCAACAAATAAGAGTATTGGATCTGATGGCTTCCTTGGGGAATTCTACCAGACATTGAAAACAGAATTAATACCAATTCTTCTCAAGCTATTCCAATATCAGAGGCCGGCTCTGGCAGGTCCAGGGTACCCTGAAGGATGGACGGTGGTGGCGAGGGAGAGAGTGAGAGAGCCCTGAGAGTCTTTCTGATCACCAGGCAGGCATCTCTGTCCTGTCGGTTTTGGTGTCTTTATTTAAAGGTTCAACAATAGAAAAAAACCACCAAATAATAGCTGTTTGTATTCTGGCTGCTGCAGGAGCCAATTTAGGAGGGGGAGGGGCAAGATGGCAGAGAAGTAAGGAGCTCCGTACTTGCACTAACTCCCATACCTCACATGAAAAGATCTGAAACCATTGGAAACATTACAAAACCTGAGAGATTGGGAGAAAAAGGACGCAGAATCCACTGAGAAACCCTGCTAACGTGAGTGCGAACTGGGGAAGATAAAATCGGGCGGGGATCGGAGACTCCAGGGTTGGAGGCGATTCCCCTTTGCATGGAGTGAGGGGAAAAAGAGAAAGTTCGAAACAGAAAAACCTCCGCTCGGGGGAAAAACCTCCACTTGGGGCATAGAAACACCCTGCGTGCCAAATACCTGCACACCAGGTCCCCTCGCGCCAACTGGTCCCTCAGTGGCTGAGCGCACAGACTGCTTGTTTGTGCTTGCTCCTGGCTGGCCGGACTTCTAGAGTAGCAGCGCGCCTGCCGCCATTGTCCTCCCAGCTGGCTTGGGCCCCTGGAAGAGCCGCACACGGACACAGGGCGTCCGCGCTCATGGAGGGCTGGAACTCTAGAGGGAAGGCAAAGAGCTAAAAACTAGAAGATATGCCTGTGAGTTCGTGTTTCGGGCGATGAGCAAAGAGGGACCTGGTTTTCCTCACTCCAGCAGGCTCAGCGCACCCGGCAGGCAAGCCCCCACCCATGCTCACCAGCCCTATGCAGAGAAGGAAGCAGCAATTCTGACTCCACCCCCAGAGCCAGGCAGGAGGCCTGGAATTGCCCCGAGGGGATTGCATGGGAAGCTGTGTCTAAGGCAATTTCAGTGGGGCGCGCGGACTGGGATATGGAGACTGGGACTGGCCTGGATTGAAGAGTGCGACCAACTTTGGCTGCGCCCCCGGCACGGGGAGTTTACATGCCCAAAAGCGAGGTGCAGCGCTTGGTTCAAGAAGAGACAGGAGCACCTCCACTCTCCTCCCACAACCGCCAAGGCAGAACTCCCACATGAGGCATTGGGTCACACCACGCCCATCCCTGCTTGAGTGCTGCCCTCCTCCCTTTATTTATTTATTTATTTTTTTCTTTCTCTTGTCTTTCTTTTTTCCCCGGAACACTCACCAGATTAACTCCGGTCACGAGCTTGCTTAAACAATCACAACTAGTCCATTCTTTAGATGTAAATTCTACACATACCGACATTTTCATCTCTTTCTCTCGGGAGTAATTAGACTATATAGTCTCTCTGTATAATATCAGCGTCATTCTCTCCCCTATCCAACCATATTCTACCCTTTAGCTCTTTGAAAAAATCTTCTTATCCCTTCTGCCTATTTCCAATTTTGCCTCATCCCCGCCCTGTCTTCTCTCTCTTTCTCTATGTTCTTCAACCAGCACTGCATACACACAGCTATTTATCTGTAGTTGGGAAATCCGGTTATATGCTTTAAACCATTCTTTGTCCATCGGTTGGTTTTCTTCTTTTTTCCTTTTTTTTTTCTCCTTTTTGACCCTTTTATGTATTTTATACTCTCTATTATTTGCCCTCCATCCGCGGTCTTTTCTCTTCACGTTTTCGTTTTCCCTCTCGGTTTGCATGTTAGGTGAATTACTCTGTGCGTTTGTGTGCCCCTGCTCCCTGTGTGTTTGTCTGTCTGTTTCTTTTCCAGGGCTACCTCAAAAAACAAACCAAAGTACAGAAGTAGGAGAGTCCCAAATATCACTACGAATAGGAAAATAAAATAACCAAGGTCCCAACCAGAGAGACCAGGGGATACCATTCAAAAAACACTCTCTGAAAGGATAGGCCCTGGATAGTCAAAGAGCCTCTTGGATACAGCAGAGCTCATAGGTGCAGAGAGCATAAGAGGTCATTAAAACTGACAACAGCAGAGAGGTAACTAAAATGATGAAACGAAAGAGCTCTCCTCCAGAGAAGCTCCATGAAGAAATGACAACTAATGAACTGCTCAAAACAGATATAAGCAGCATAACTGAACAAGATTTTAGAATAATAATAGTAAAATTAATAGCTGGGCTTGAAAAAACATAGGGGACATCAAAGAAACTATGGCTACAGACAGAATGGAAAATAGAAATGGGCATGAAGAACTAAAAAATGTGACAAATGATATACATAATAAATTAGAGACCTCCAATGCACGGATTGAAGAGGCAGAAAGGAGAATAAGTGATTTAGAAGACACCATTATAGAAAAACAAGAAGCAGACAAAAAAAAGAGACAAACTGATCCAGGAACAGGAAAGAAGAGTTCGAGAGCTCAGCGACACGGTCAAACACAACAATATCCGTATCATAAGACTCCCAAAAGAGGAAGAGAGAGGATAAGGTGCTGAAGGAGTCCTGGAACAAATTATAGCAGAGAACTTCCCCGACTTGGGGAAGGAAGTAAATGTAGAAATACAAGAGGCTCAGAGGACTCCCCTCAGACGTAACTTGAATCGATCTTCTGCCCGGCATATCATAGTGAAACTGGCAAAGTATAAGGACAAGGAGAGAATTTTGAAAACGGCTAGGGAGAAAAGGGCCCTAACATACAAAGGGAAACCTATCAGAGTGGTGACAGACTTATCTACTGAAACGTGGCAGGCCAGAAAGGAATGGCAGGAGATCTTCAATGTGATGAACAGAAAAAATATGCAGCCAAGAACCCTCTACCCAGCAAGCCTGTTATTCAAAATAGAAGGAGAGATAAAAATCTTTTCAAATAAACAGAAATTGAGAGCATTTGTCACCACTAAGCCAGCCCTACAAGAAATCCTGAGGGGGACGCTCTGAAGGAAATGTTGCAAGGAATAAAGATGCCAGAGACACCACAAACATGAACTCCACAAAGGATACAAAGACTCTAAACCCACATATCTCAATAATAACATTGAATATAAATGGGATGAATGCTCCAATCAAAAGACATAGAGTGGATAAAAATGGATAAAAAACCAAAATTCATCTATATGCTGTCTACGAGAAACTCATTTTAGACTGGAAGATACCTTCAGATTAAAAGTAAGGGGATGGAGAAATATATAGCATGATACGGGAAGTCAAAAGAAAGCTGGAATAGCTATACTTATATCAGACAAACTGGACTTTAAATTAAAGACAATCACAAGAGATGAAGAAGGGCACTACATAATAATTACAGGGTCCATCCATCAGGAGGAGCTAACTATCATAAATGTCTATGCACCGAATATGGAAGCACCTAAATATCTAAAACAATTAATCACAAACAGAAACAACCTTATAGATAAGAATGTGCTAATATCAGGGGATTTTAATATTCCGGTTACAGCAATGGATAGGTAAACCAGACAGAAAATCACTAAAGAAATAATGGACTTGAAAGATACATTGGACCAGATGGATCTGACGGATATATTTAGAACTTTAAATCCTGAGGCCAGGGAATTTACTTTCTTCTCAAGTGCGCATGGCACAATCTCCAAGATAGATCACATCCTGGGACATAAAGCAGCCCTCCAAATATAAAAGAATTGAGATCATACCTAGCACACTGTCAGATCATAATGCTTTGAAACTTGACATCAATTACAGGAAGAAGTCTGGAAAACCTCCAAAAACACGGAGGTTAAAAAACACCTTACTAAAGAATGAA
>NW_024082865.1:35741-76470 GCF_003009895.1 Hyaena hyaena
ATGAACAGACACTTCTCCAAAGAGGACATCCAGATGGCCAACAGACACATGAAACGATGCTCAGCATCCCTCCTCATCAGGGAAATACAAATCAAAACCACACTGAGATACCACCTCACGCCAGTCAGAGTGGCGAAAATGAGCAAATCAGAGAACTCTAGATGCTGGCGAAGATGTGGAGAAACGGGCACCCTCCTACACTGTTGGTGGGAATGGAAACTGGTGCAGCCCCTCTGGAAAACAGTGTGGAGGTTCTTCAGGAAAGTAACAATAGAACTCCCTTATGACCCAGCAATAGCACTGCTAGGAATTTACCCAAGGGATACAGAAATGCTGATGCCTAGGAGCACATGTACCCCAATGTTCATAGCAGCACTCTCTACAATAGCCAAAACATGGAAAGAGCCTAAGTGTCCATCAACGGATGAATGGATCAAGAAGATGTCGTTTATCTATACAATGGAATACTGCTTGGCAATAAGAAAGAATGACATCTGGCCATGTGTAGCAACATGGATGGACCTTGAGGGTCTTATACTGAGCGATATAAGTTAGGCAGAGAAGGACAAATATCATATGTTTCCATGTACAGGAGGATTTGGATAACTTAAAGGAGAACCTTGGGGAAGAGAAGGGGGAGATTGGGAGGGGGGAAGAGGGAGGAAGGCAAACCATGAGAGACTTCTGAATGCTGAGAACAAACTGATGACTGATGGGTGTGTGGGGTGAAGGGGGAGATGGGCATGGAGGAGGGCACTTGTGGGGATGAGCTCTAGGTGTTATATGGAAACCAACTTGACAATAAACTATTTGTAAAATAAAAATAAAGATAGAGGAAAAGAATCTCTGTACTCAGGAAAAAATGTATTAAGAACAAAATAAAAATTAAGAAAAGACCTTTTAGAAATGCCAAGTATATACTAGAATATTATTAATTATATTTACCAAGTTCACTCAGTGTTAAATCCCTAGAATTTACTCATCTAGTAGCTGAAAATTTTTATCTTTTGACCAATATATTTTATTTCCTTCTGCTTACTTTGGGTCTAAGTAGCCCTTCTTTTTCTCTTTTCTTAATGTAAAAGCTTAGATTACTGATTTGGACGTTTTCCTCTAACATATGCATTCAGTGCAATACATTTCTCTATAAGCACTTATTTTGCTGCATATCACAAATTTTGATATTTTTTTCATTTTTTAGGTGAAAATATGTTTTTAATTTCTTTTGAGACTTCTTATGTGACACAAATATTTAGAGATGTATTGTTTAATTTCCAGTTATTTGGTGATTTCCCAGATAACTTTTTGTTCTTGATTTCTAGTTTAATTCTATTGTGCTCTGAAAACAGACATAGTGTGATCTATATTCTTCTAAATTTGTTAAGGTGTTTTTTATGGCCTTGGATGTGATCTCCTTGAATGATTTACATGAACTTGAGCAGAATATAAACTGTTGTTGCTGTATGAAGTAGTCTTCAAATGTTATATGCTGCGTGACATTAGTTTCAGGTAATTCTCAGTAACTATAACTTCAAATGTTTCTACTCCTTCTTTCTCTTCTACTTCAGGGGTTTCTATAAGGTATATGTTACACCTTTTGTTGTTCTCCCACAGTTCTTGGATATTCTTTTCTGATTTTTAAAATCTTTTTTATCTTTATTGATTGTTAATTCTTGTCACCTAACAAGAGCATCGATACCTCCAGCTAGTAGCAAAGCAACAAGCAATTACTTCTTGCACTCATCCCCCTATTCCTCTAGCTTAATATCACTCATCTGTGATAAGTATTTTACTTTAAACAGAGATAATAGACATCAGAGTGCCATCAGTACCCTCATATTCTTGAAATTCCTGCCTCAAGTGAAATTGCTTACTTACTTTAACATTTCTCTATTTTCTGGAAGATGCTCTTGCACATAATATAGCAATCTGTACTTTAGATTATGAGATAAGAAAAACACAGGGCTCTTTGTTTTGAACTATTTGTGGGGAAATTAAAAGATAAATTGTGTCCTTGCTCTGTTCAGGCACTATCTATGTTAAGACTATCAGAGACATCCTAGCAACATTAAGACATGCATTTGCTATTTTTCCAATATAATATGCATTATTTCAATTGTCACATTTAAAGTCAGAAGTCTCCAGTTCCCAAATGGTCTTATAGCTTAGCAAATATAGTTGACCCTTGAACAGCCTGGGGGCTCGGAGTTTGGATTCCCCCACACACACACAGTTGAAAATCCACATATTATTTTTACTCCCCCAAAACTTGCCTACTGATGTACTGTTGACTAGAGGCCTTGCCAATAACATAAGTGGTCAATTAACACATATTTTGCATGTATATGTTTTGTATACTGTATTCTTATAATAAAGTTGGCTAGAGAAAAGAAAATATTATTAAAAAATGAGAGAAAATAGATTTATAGAACTTGCTCTAAACTATCCATGTATAAGTTGACCCACATGATTCAAACGTGTGTTATTTAAGGGTCAAATGTGCACTTGGAACATTGTAAAAACATTGCTTTTGAAGGGAGACAAAATAAACTTTAGATATCACTCCCATTTAATAACTCATAGGGGAGTGTGCTGGATAACCCAGTCCAAACATTCACCACTGCCTAATATCTTCCATGGCTCATAAAAAGAATCTGAAAAAAGATTACAAACTTATTACTTTTAACAATACCAGTAAGGGGCCCCTGAGTGGCCCAGTCAATAAAACATCCAATTCTTAATTTGGGCTCAGGTCATGATCTTTTGCTTCATGAGACTGAGCCCCACGTTAGGCTGTGTGCTGACAATGTGGAGCCTGCTTGGGATTCTCGGTCTTCCTCTCTCTCCACTCCCTCTGTCCCTCTTCACACATTCTGTCTTTCAAAATAAATAAACATTAGAAAAAAACCACAGTGCATTCTATTTCTCAGCCTCTTTGGAAGACCCCTATAGAAGGCATTCTCTATTTGATAAGCATTGAGCCACTTCAAACTTTATGACCTGAACTCACTTGACTATTTTTTTTTTTTGCCTTATCATTGTTTTTAATGTGCTGCCTTTTGTTCTCATGTTATTCACCACCTGTGTCCTTGGTCTTGGAATTTCAAATAATCTTATTCTTTTTGTTGCTGCCTTCATTACAGTCTATATTATAAAACTCTTTTGTCCAGATGCATTATTGTTCATATCTAAACTCTATAATCCATTCCTTGATTGATCCACCTGAAACTTCAATGAGCTGAACTTCTCTCACCCCTTCTTCTATTTACTCAGGACTAGCCACTGCAATTGTTGTCCTTGGTTTAGGAAACTGACAGAGAATTTTACATGATTATAGAGCTAATTCATAGCAAATGGTACAGGGGGGATTTGAACACTGTCATTGAATCAGGATATTCAATGTTCAGGTTTACCTTTTGTGGAAAACTCCAGATCATTGAAACCATGAAGTATTTAGCTTCATTTCTCTGACTCCAGGTGGTACTTTTCTCACTATTATTTTTTTTTCATTCCTTCAACCAAGTAACCTCATCTAGAATCTACTATATGCTTGATGAAGAATTATCTTGTTCTCAAGTCCCTCAGAATGTTGTGGGGGAGATAAACATAATGATATATCATTGCATTATAGCACAAAAATCACATTATATCAAATACAGAAGTTCCATTAGATAATAAGAGGAGGGAAGCATGAATTTAAATTTGAAGGATAATTATGAAATACTCCTTTAGGTGTGAAAGTTGTTTTAGGGTGAGGGAGCTACATGTACAAAGGCAAAGGCATGAAAGATGGTAGAACATCCTGGAAACTCCAAGTTGTGCCAGCAAGATTAAGGTTTGGAAATGAAAGAGAATCTTGTAGGCTGTCAAATGAGGTTTATGTCTTATTTTATAAAATACTGGCGATTGGATGATTATAAATCTGAGAGTTACACAATCATAATTTTGTTTTTAAAGCTTTTTATTTAATTCCAGTATAATTAATATACATTATTATATTCATTTCAAGTGTACAATATAATGATTCAACAGTTCTAGAAATGCTCAGTTCTCATCAAAATAAATGCAGTCTTAATTCCCGTCACCTGTTACCCATCCGCTACCTGCATCCCTTCTGGAAGCACCAGATTTTTTCTCTATATTGAAGAGTAAGTTTTTGTGTTTTTTTTTTGTTTGTTATTGTTGTTCATATGTTTTCTTGCGTTTCACATGTGAGCAATATCATATGATAATTGTCTTTCTCTGACTGACTTATTTCACTTGCCATCATACACTCTAGAGCCCTCCTGTTGCTGCAAATAGAAAGATTTCATTCCTCTTTTCGGCTAAATACTATTCCATTGTATATACATAGTACATCTTTTTCCATCCATCTGTAGATAGACAGTTGGGTTGCTTTCATATCACGGCTATTGTAAATTATGCAATAAATATAAGGGTGCATATATCTTTATAAATTCATGTTTTTCTTTTCTTTGGATAAATACCCAGTAGTGGAATTACTGGATCACATTAATTCTATTTTTAATTTTTTGAGTAGTCTTCATTCTGTTTTCCACAGTTGCTGTGCCAGATTGAATTCCCACTAACAGTACAAATGAGTTCCTTATTCTCCACATCCTTACCAATACTCGTTTCTTGTGTTCTTGATTTTAGCTATTCTGACATCACATCTGACAGCACATTTCATGGCTTTGATTTGCATTTCCCTGAACAATTGCTTTTTAAAAGATCCGTGTTTTGAAAGAAAGTATTGGATAATATCAGACATGGAGGCTGAAAAATTATATAGTAAGCTTTCAAATTTATTTGGATATGAGATGATATTGGCCTGGATTGGGTAATGGCAATAATAAAGCAAGGATGTCTGTGGGCTCTATAGTATAAATGTTAACGGTATTGACTGTAGCTAGAGTGTTTAAATTTGAATTTTGCCACTTCATATTTCTTTTAGTTTTATTGAATATAATTGACATACATCATTGTATAAAATGTGGAGCATACTGACTTGATTTACATATGTTGAGAAATGATTAAAACAGTAAGTTTAATTAAAAACCATCACCTCATATAGTTATGGATTTCTATCCTATGGTGAGAACTATTGTGAGTTAATTTCATAATAACTTTCAATTATGACATGCAGCAAGGTGAATTATAGTCATAATGTTGTACATTATGTCCCTAGCACATATTTATATTATACTTGGAATTTTGTACCTTATGGCACATTTATCCAATTTCTCCAACCCATGTGTTTGGTACACACAAATATCTCTTTTTCTATGTTTTTTGTTCTTTACATTCCACATATAAGTGAGATCATATAAGTGAGGTTTTACAGTAATTGTCTTTGTTTAACTTATTTTAATTACCATATTGCACTGAAGGGTAATACATGTCAAAAAATGCAGGATTTTCTTCTTTATAATGGCTCAGTGGTATTCACATTTTTCAATCCAAACATCTGTGTTTGGATATTTAAGATGTTTTCATGTCTTGGTTATTTTAATTAGAACTACAGTGAACCTGTGGTATCGTTATCTCGTTGACATAGCGATTTTTTTTAATTTAGTGATTTATCACTTACATTTCACACCCAGTGATCATCATAACAAGTGCCCTGCTTAATACCCATCATACATTTAGTCCATCCTCCACCCACTTTCCTCCATCAACCCTCAGTTTGTTGACATAGTGTTTTTGATACCTTTGGATAATTATCCAGAAGGGGAATTGTTGGATCATATGGTAATCCCATTTTCAATATTTTGAGAAATCTCCATACTGTTTTCCATGGCAGATGTTCCAATTACAGACCCACCAACAGTACGAAAGAATTCCCTTTTCACTGCATTCTCACCATTATTTCTTATTTCTAGTCTTTTTTTTATTTTTAAAAGTTTTTGTTTAAATTCCAGTTAGTAAATAAAATATAATATTAGTTCCAGGTGTAAAATATGCTGATTCAATAATTCCATACAATGCCTGGTGTTCATCACGAGTGCATTTTGTAATCTCCAATACATATTTAATACATCCCCCTACTCACCTCCACTCTGATAACCATCAGTTAGTTCTCTATAGATAAGAGTCTGTTTCATGGTTTGCTTCTCTTTCTCATTTTTTGTTCTGTTGTTTATTTCTTTCGTCTCTTAAATTCCACATATAGTTTTGTATATCTATGCCTGACTTATGATACTTAGCATAATATTCTCTAGCTCCATCCGTGTCATTAAAAATGACATGATTTTATTATATTTATACCTGAGTGATATTCCATCCTATGTATAAACCAATTTTTCTTATTATTTATTTATTGATCGATTTACTGTTTTTAAATTTACATACAAATTAGTTAATATATAGTGTAATAATTATTTCAGGAGTAGCTTCCAGTGATTCATCCCCTATGAATAACAACCAGTGTTCATCCCAACAAGTGTCATCCTTAATGACCCTTAACAATTTAGCCCATCTCCCAAACCAGAACCACTCCAGCAACCCTCAGTTTGTCCTCTGTATTTTAGAGTATCTTATGTTTTGTCCCGTCATTGTTTTTATATTATTTTTGCTTCTTCCCTTATGATCATCTGTTTTGTATCTTAAATTCCTCATATGAAGTCATATGATATTTGCCTTTTTCTTACTGACTAATTTCACTTAGCATAATATCCTTTAGTTCCATCCATGTAGTTTCAAATGGAAAGTTTTCATTCTTATTGATTGCTGAGTAACACTCCACTTCTTTATCCATTCATCCATCAATGTACACTTGGGCTCTTTCTATACTTTGGCTTTTGTTGATAGTGTTGCTGTAAACATTGGGGTGCAAGTGCCCCTTTGAAACAGCAAAACTGTTTCCCTTGGATACATACCTAGTAGTGAAATTGCTGGGTCATAGGCTAGTTCTATTTTTAATTTTTTGAGGAACTCCATACTGTTTTCCAGAGTGGCTGCACCAGTTTGCATTCCCATCAGCAATGCAAAAGAGATCCTCTTTTTCCATATTCTTGCGAACATCTGTTGTTGCCTGAGTTGTTGATTTTAGTCATTCTGAGGTATGAGGTGGTATCTCATAGTGGTTTTAGTTTGTTTTTCCCTGATGATGAATGATGTGGAGCATCTTTTCTTGTGTCTGTTAACCATCTGGATGTATTTTTTGGAGAAGTGTCTATTCGTGTCTTTTGCTCATTTTTTTCCACTGGATTATTTGTTTTTTGGCTGTTGAGTTTGATAAATTCTTTATAGATTTTGGATACTAACACTTTACCTTATATGTAATTTGCAAATATCTTCTCAAATTTCATTCATTGCTATTTAGTTTTGCTGATTGTTTCCTTCGCTCTGCAGAAGCTTTTTATTTTGATGAAGTCCAAATAGTTCATTTTTGCTTTAATTTCCCTTGCCTCTGGAGATGTGTTGAGTAAGAAGTTGCTGCAGCCGAGGTCAAAGAGGTTTTTCCCTTCTTGATCCTCTAAGATTTGGATGGCTTCCTGTCTTACATTTAGCTCTTTCATCCATTTTGAGTTTATTTTTTTGGTATGGTGTAAAACAGTGGTCCAGGTTCATTTTTATGGATGTCACTGTTCAGTTTTCCCAACACCATTTGCTGAATAGACTGTCTTTATTCTATTGGTTATTCCTTCCTGGTTTGTCAAAGATGAGTTGGCCATACGTTTGTGGGTCTATTTCCGGATTCTTTATTCTGTTTCATTGATCTTCTTGTCTATTCTTTCATAAGCTTTCTATAGTTTTCAGCGTATAGATTTTTCACCATTTTGGTTAGGCTTATTCCTAGGTATTTTATGGTTTTTGGTGCAATTGAAAATGGGATCAATTCCTTGATTTCTTCTTCTGTTGCTTCATTATTGGTGTATAGAAATACACTGTTCATGTTATATCCTGCGACTTTGCTGAATTCATGGATCGGTTCTAGTAGTTTTCTGGTGTAATCTTTTGCCTTTTCCATATAGAGCATCATGTCATCTGCGAAGAGTTAAAGTTTGACTTCCTCCTTTTCAATGTGTATGCCTTTTATTCCTTTGTGTTGTCTGATTGTGGAGGTTAGGACTTCCAATACTATGTTGAATTACAGTGGTGAGAGAGGACATGCCTGTTATCTTCCTGACCTTAAGGGGAAAGCTCTCAGTTTTTCCCCCTTGATGATGATATTAGTGGTGTGTCTTTCACATATGGCTTTTATGACCTTCAGGTATGATCCTTTTATCCCTATTTGCTTGTTGTTGTTGTTTTTTTTTAATCAAGAAAGGATGCCATATTTTGTCAAATGCTTTCTCTGCATCTATTAAGAGGATCATGTGGTTCTTGTCCTTTCTTTTGTGGGTGTGATGTGTCACATTGATTGTTTTACAGATACTGAACCAGCTCTGCATTCTCGGTATAAATCCCTCTTCGTTGTGGTGAATAATTATTTAATATATTGTTGGATTCAGTTGGTTAGTATCTTGTTGAGGATTTTTGCATCCATGTTCAGCAGGGGAATTGGTCTGTAGTTCTCCTTTTTAGAAGGTTATTTGTCTGGTTTGGGAATTAAGGTAATGCTGGCTTCATAGAATGAGTGTGGAAGTTTTCCTTTCATTTCTAATTTTTGCAACAGCTTCAAAAGAATAGATGTTAACTTTTCTTTAAATGTTTGGTGGAATTCCTCTTGAAAGCTATCAGACCCTGGGCTTTTGTTTTTTTGGGAGATCTTTTAAAAATTACTAATTCGATTCCTTTACTAGTTATGGATATGTTGCAATTTTCCATTTCTTCTTGTTTCAGTTTTGGTAATTTATATGTTTTTAGGAATTTGTCCTTTTCTTCCAGATTGCTCAATTTATTGGAGCATAATTTTTCATAATATTGTCTTATTATTGTTTGTATATCTGCGAGTTGGTTGTGATCACTAGTCTTTAAATCTTGATTTTATTTATTTGGGTCCTTTCCTGTTTCTTTTTGGTCAAACTGGCTAGGGGTTTATTGATTTTGTTAATTCTTTCAAAGAGCCAGCTTATGGTTAGTTTATCTGTTCTACTGGGTTTTTGTTTGTTTGTTTGTTTTGCTTTTGTTTTGTTTTGGTTTGGTTTGTTTTGATAGCATTGATTTCTACTCTAATCTTTATTATTTCCAGTCCTCTGCTGGTTTGGGGTTTTATTTGCTGTTATTTTTCCAGATTTTTAAGGTTTAAGTTAGGTTGTGTATCTGAGACCTTTCTACCTTCTTTAGGAAGATCTGGATTGCTATATACTTCCCTCTTATGATTGCCTTTGCTGCGTCCCAGAGATTTTAGGCTGTTGTCTTATCATTTTCATTGGTTTTCATGTACTTTTTAATTTTCTTTTTAACTTCTTGGCCAGCTCATTCATTCTTTAGTAGGATGTTCTTTAGTCTCCAAGTATTTGTTTTCTTTCCAAAAAAATTTTTTTTGTGGTTGATTTTGAGTTCCATAAAGTTGTGGTCTGAAAAATATGCAGGGTATGTATGATCTCGTTCTTTTTGTACTTGTTGAGGGCTGACTTGTGTTCCAGTTTGGGACCTATTCTGGAGAATTTTCCATGTGAACTCAAGAAGAATGTATATTCTGCTGTTTTAGGATGAAATGTTCTGAATATATCTGTTAAGTCCATCCAGTCCAGTGTGTCATTCAAAGCGAGTGTTTTCTAGTTGATTTTCTGTTTATATGATCTGTCTATTGCTGTAAGTGTGGTGTAGAAGTTCCCTACTATTATGGTATTATTATCAATGATTTTCTTATGTTTGTGATTAATCAATTTATATATTTGGGTGTTCCACTTTTGGATCATAAATGTTTACATTTCTTGGTCAATAGACCCCTTCATTATGACACAGTGTCGTCTTCATCTTTTGTTACAGACTTTATTTTAAAAATCTAGATTAAGTATGGCTACTTAAGCTTTCTTTTCGCAACTAATATCATGATAGATGGTTCTCCTTCCCCTTACTTTCAATCTGAAGGTCACTTTAGGTCTAAAATGGGTCTCATTTAAATAGCATATAGATGGATCTTGTTTTATTATCCATTCTGTTACACTATGTTTTTGATTGGAATGTTTAGTCCATTGACATTTAGAATGAATACTGAAATATATGCTTTTATTGCTATTAACTGTCTCTAGAGTTAGAGTTTCTGGTGATATTCTTTTATCCTTTCTACTCTTTGTCGTTTTGGGTCTTTTTGTTTGTCTGTCTGTTTGTTTGTTTGTCTGTTTGTTGTCGTTTCTCCCCTCAGAGTCCCCCTTAAAATTTCTTGCAGGGCTAGTTTAGTGGTCATGAACTCCTTCAGTTTTTGCTTGTCTGGGAGACTTTTTATCTCTCCTATTTTGAATGATAGCTTTTCTGGATAAAGAATTCGTGGCTGCATATTTTTTTCTGACTCAGCACATTGAATATATTCTGCCACTCCTTTCTCGCCTGCCAAGTTTCTGCGCATGGGCCTTCTGTGAACCTGATTCATCTTCTCTTGTAGGTTAAGGACTATTTTCCTTGATGCTTTCCTGATTCTTTCCTTGCCTGAGAGTTTTGTGAATTTGATGATGATTTGCCTTGTTGAAGGTTGGTTTTTGCTTAATAAAAGGGGAATTCTCTGTACTTCCTGGATTTTGATGTCTATGTCTTTTCCCTGGTTAGAAAAGTTTTCTGCTATGATTTGTTCACACAAGTCTTCTACTGCTTTTTATCTCTCTTCATCTTCTCAACGCTTATGATTCAGATGTTATTCCTTTATAATGTTTTTAATGTTCTATTTATTTGTGACAGAGAGAGAGAGAGGCAGCGTGAGCAGGGGAGGGTCAGAGAGAAAGGGAGACACAAAATCTGAAGCAGCCTCCAGGCTGTGATCTAGCTGTCAGCACAGAGCCAGATGCAGTGCTCAAACCCATCAAGAGATCATGACCTGAGACAAAGTTGGACGCTTAACTGACTGAGACACCCAAGCACCCTGATGTTATTCCTTTTAAATGAGTCACTGAGTTCTCTTATTCTTATATTTCACTCTCTTGCTTAGTTTCCCTCTTTTTTTCTGCTTCATTATTCTCCATATTCTCCATAAGTTTATCCTCTCTATCACTGATTTGGTGTTCTACTTCATCCATCCTTGCTACAGTGGAATCTATTCAAGTTTGCATTTCAATTATAGCATTTTAAATTTTGTCCTGACTAGATTTTATTTCTGTCTGCAGAAAGGGATTCTATGCGTTGTTCAACCCCTGCTGGTATTACTATAGTTACTCTAAATTCTGGTTCAGACATCTTGATTGTATCTATGTTAAGTCCCTGGCTGTCATTTCTTCCAGTTTTTTCTTTTGGGGTGAATTCTGTCATTTTGTCATTTTGAAGGAAGAAAAAGAATTAATAAAATAAAAAAATAATGAAAATTTTAAAAAATTAAAAACAACACAGAAAAATCAAATAAAGGATGCTAGATCCTAGGTGTGTTTTGGTCTGTTTGTTTAAAAAAGCTTGATATAATAGAGAAAAAAAGGGAAAGAAAAAAAGAAGAAAAAAGGAAAATGTTTGAAAATTTAAGTAACAAATACATTAAAATGAAATGGTGAAAGTAAAATAAATTTTCAAAAAAAGTTGCATAATTAAATAATATAGTGGAAAAAATAATAGAAATTCTCTTATAAAAATGGAAAATTAAATAAGTTTTCTTTCTGTATTCAAGAATAAGAAAAGAAAAGAAAAAAGTTTGAATAGATGGACAGCTGAACAGAATGAAATATGATTGAAATTACATCCAGTTTCCCCTAGAAGTCAAACTATGAAGCATTTCATAGTCCATAAACTAAACAGGTGGAGAGACTTGTGGTGTTCCTCTAGAGCGTAGTTGGCCTCATTGGACGACACTTGTTGTAAAGTCTCCATTCTCTACTAGATGGTGCCGCTTAGGTTACTGGGTTGGATCCTTGTGACACATGTAGACGTGTATGCACATGTACAGGAGGGGTAAAAATGGTGTCCCCCAGCTACCCAGTCTCTAGTATCAGAATTCTGCTCTTGCTGACCAGCAATCAAGCACCTCTCCTTTGTCTCTAGCTTCTGCCCACTCCCATTTCTACATTGTCCATAAACAAGCCACCAGCCTGCCTTGCAGCACCTTCCTCCCAAGTTTTATCTCAGGTGGGGCTGTGTTTTCAAGCCCCTCACTTCTGCAGACCCTGAAGCTTTGACCCACTCAGACCCTCTGGGAGAGGTTCTGGCCAAGCAATTGCAGGGTGCTGGACTGCCCCCAGTAACATTCCCTCGACTATATTGCTACAGATGCTCAGAGACTGTGGCAGGGTGCCAGCCTGCCCCAGAAAATGGTTGCACCACTATGTAGCTGCAACATTTCAGAACACACATCCGGTGTCAGGCTTCACCCTTAATGTCCTTGTTCCAACACCAGCAAGCATGACTGGTCTCCAGGGTTTGCTGGGATTTTTACCTGTGGGAGGCAACACAGCATCTACCAAATGTCCTCCCAGAAGGGGAACGGCTTCTCACTGTGTGGCCTGAAGACCCCTCGGACCTTGCTATCTGCTCTTAGTGATTTGACCTTCCCTCCTACCAGAACACCACCAGGTATTCGAGCTGTGCTGGATCTGTGTATTCAGAATCTGCACTCCCCTTTGTATAGAGTCTTAATGTTATTTAAATTCTCTCTATTCTTCTTTCTCCCTTCTACCTTTCTTGTTCAGTCCCTTGTGGGTGTTTCCACTCTTTCTCTTTCTCTCCAGCTGTTTTTGGGAGGGGGACAGTGCTTTTCCTATACTCTCCCCTATAACTCTGTCCTCTCTCCACAAAAACATCTCCCTACCTTCCGTGGTTTCTCTCTCCCCCAGTTCGCCTCTCTGTGCCACATACCTGCCAAATTCTGTGTTTCAAAGTTGTGAAAATTCTTGTGCTAATCCTCAAATCAGTTTTCTATGTGTGAAAGATGGTTTGGTGTTGATCTATCTCCCTCCTTGGGCACTTTATTAACGACCTCCCTCCAGGTTTTGAACTCTTCCAGGATTAGGATGAAGGTGGAGATCATGTCACCTTTCTCCCCTCTAGCCCTCTCTACCTATTGTATGATGCCAGCTAGATCTCAGGAGGTAACATACTTTAGGTTAAACACTGTAAAATTTGGATTCAGAAAACCTGAGTTAGAAGCTTCTAGCTATGCAATAAAGGCAACAAACTCTCTGTGTCTCCATTTCTGTATCTGTTATTTATACTTTTAATCAGCCCCACAGATGATTTTTATCATTGGGCATTTGCTGGAACCTGCTGATTCATGTTGAGCACCACAGTGACTGGATGAGGAAGACAAGAACAGGTTGTGGCAATTCTATATACACCAATTCTTTATGCATTCATCAATTAATGGACACTTGAGCTGTTTTCATAATATAGCGGTAATAAATAATGCTGGTATAAACATTGGTGTGTATGTATCCCTTTGAATTAGTAATTTTATATTCTTTGGATAAACACCTAGTAGTGCAATTGTTGGACTGTAGGATAGTTATGCTTTTAATGTTTTGAGGAACGTCCATACTGTTTTCACCACTCTGGTTTCACCAATTGGTATTCTGAGCAACAGTGCAACAGGGCTCTATTTTCTCCAGATCTTCACCAACATCTGTTGTTTCCCAGTGTTGTTGATTTTAGCATTCTGATTGGTGTGAGGTTATAGCCCATTTTGGTTTTGTTCCATATTTCCCTGAATATTAGTGATGTTCAGCATTTTTTCATATGCTTTTTGGCTATCTGGATGTCTTGTTTGGAAAAAATTATATTAATGTCACCTGCCCATTATTTATCCAAATCTATCTCTTCATTCAAAATTCACCCTTTTTGTTTGTTGACTTTCTAGCCAGGACCTTTCTCTCCATTTTCTAAATTTCACATGCACTTACTTGCTTCTGACTTTTTACTAATGCCATTCTGTAAACTCTTCTTTCATCGTATTTTTTAGGTGAAATGTTGCAAATATATTTTAGTTCAAATATTGCAACTTCAATTAAACATTTTTTTGTTTTTGCTGTAATAGTAATATATTTATGCTTTTTAAAATAAAATTACTATGTTGAATCGTTTAATAGTTATACTTTCCAATAGGCACTAAGTTCCTTAAAAGCAGAAAATTAGTTATCAATATATGTATTTGTCCCAGAATCTATCATGGTGATGGTCAATGTTGTTTAATGAACTTAATTGGTCAGCAAAAACATTAAATATGTATTTTAAAATAACAGGAACATTTACACACTGTTAACATCTTTAATTTTCTTGAAAGTTTCAAGTGGTATCATAAAATATTCATAACAAATATACATCTGGGAAACAAGATATCCAGAATGACTGTGTGAAAATGTTGAAAGTCTTCTCCCAACAAACAATTATAATACTGGAAAACATAATAAAAATAACTATTTAAAGTTCCTGGACATGGAGCACAGGGCATATGACAAATTGAAAAGTATTCATTCAAGATTTCTATTGAATGTCATTAGTAACAGTAAGAGTCTGTAGCATTTTAGCAAGGGGCTGGTCCAACACCTCCTCCAACATCTGTGGTGTGGAAGTGCTATCCTAAGCCAGAACAAGTATAACTATTGTGACTATAGAACTGATCACTGGGAGCAAATCAAGGAAAAGGCTTAGGGATGTTGGTGAAAAACATCAAGATCTCAAATGCTCAGAATCAGAAAATGCTAATATTGTTGCAATAATTGAGACAATCTACAAAACAGCCGACCACAAAGAAATTTAACAGGGAGATCCAAGGAAATCAAGAGCTAAAAATGTGTCTGATAAGATCAAACTTATCTCTAATGATCTGGAAGACTGCACCAATGTGGAAAGCTGTGTCTGCTCTAGAGATACTGGAGAAGGCCCTTGAAGACTATTAGTATCTAGAATACTACAGAGCAGGCATGTAAACTTGTTAAGCATTGAAATAAGCCCCAAGCCACAAACAGATCCAACAACAAATTCTAGAAAACTGACTGTCTTCATGACAGTCACTGACCAATCAGTGACTAACCACTAAGAGATACCGAACCAGGGTTAGTCTCTTGGTAATCAGCCTAAATGCAAATACAAAGAAAAACTGA
Organism: Hyaena hyaena; assembly: GCF_003009895.1. Lineage (NCBI taxonomy): Eukaryota > Metazoa > Chordata > Mammalia > Carnivora > Hyaenidae > Hyaena > Hyaena hyaena. The sequence goes on from NW_024082865.1 coordinate 50,855, forward strand.
TCAATGACATTAATACCTACATACTAGGTGAAACATAATCAACAAAATATGTCCAGACAAGCCACTAAAATAACAAACAGGGAAACAGAAAGGAAGAACAACAAAAAGAACAACAGAAATATACCTCAAAATTAAGAAATTATAATCCAGAATTGCTACAATATATTATTGAAAAATTTCAGTTTTCAATAAGATATCAGGAGAAATGTAAAAAAACTGTAAGGTGAAACCTATACACCGGTGAAAAGGCATGCAATAGAAATTGGCTAAGACAGAGGTAACTAGTAGAAATAAGATATTATAAATACCTTCCAAGAACTAAAATGTTTAAACAAAGAAATGAAAGAATGATGACAAAGAACTATTAAAAACATGATTGTAATCTTGATCTCGGTTTAGATTATGATTTCATGGTTCATGGCTTCAAGCCCTGTGTCAGTCTCTGTGCTGACAGTGTAGAGCTTGCTTGGAATTAATTCTCTCTCCCTTTCTCTCTGCCTCTACCCAGCTCATGCTCTCTATTCTCCCCTCTCTCTCTCCCTCAGAATAAATAAATATACTTAAAATAAAAAAGAACATGTCAATAAAAATATAAAAATTATATAAAAGACAAACACTGTATGATCTCACATCACACCAGCACAAACTGGTGGTTGCGAGACAGAAGATGGGTAGGAGGATGGGTGAAATAAATGAAGGGGCTCATGAGTACATTTATTATCCTGAACACTAAGTCATACAGAATTGTTAAATCATTACTTGGCAGAGCTGAAACTAATATAACACTCTAGTTAATTATGTTTAAATTTAAAAATTAAAATTAAAGGAAGAAATATAGGTAAAGTGTTGAAAGTCAAGTATGATCTCACTGATATGTGGAACCTAAAAATATTGAATTCATGGAGACAGAAGAATATAAGAATTTCAAATGTTGGGAAATAGGATGAAATAAGGATATGCGTTGAAAGGATACAAATTTTCAGTTTTAAGATTAATAAGTTCTGGAGATCTAATTTACATCATGGTGACTATAATTAATAATGCTGTATTGTATACTTGAAATTTGTTAAGACAGTAAATCTTAAATGTTCCCAACAACAGCAACAGCACCAAAAATAAAATAGGTAACTATGTGTTAACATGAGTGTGGTAATGTTCTTATAATGCATATGTATATTAAATCATAATGCTGTATATCTTAAATATACACAATTTTTATTTTTCAGTTATACTCCAATAAAGCAACAGAAATAAATTATAAAAAAAGAATCAAGAAGTATAACTTCCAAGATGGCTGTTTAAGGCGGTCTGACAGACCCCTAGCACAGAGAACCTACCATTTAATGAGTGAAAAGTCTTAAAACTCAACCTTTTAAAAGCTTCATTACATTTTTGTAAGGAAACAGTGCATGAAAAAACATTTATTCCAGAACTACTACAAATACTTGGTAAGAACAGTGACAGTCTATGGCATTTGACCAACAAACTGTTAAAACCCACCTATCTTCAGCTTTGTGTGGAAAAAAAAAAAAAAAACCTACTCTAGATGATGTATTCTGGGCAAATGTAAGCAAGGAAACAGGAACTTCCTTTATTCCCAGCTCCCAGTATAGGTCTGTTTTCAATCCAGAAGGCAGGGCTTTCATTTCTCACTCCTCTCAGTTCCATGCTGTGGAAGACTGTCATTAGACAGTGTTAGATGAATAGACACTTTTCCAAAGAAGACATACAGATGGCTAACAGACACATGAATACATGCTCAACATCACTCATCAGAGAAATACACATCAAACCAGAATGAGATCCCCCCTCGCACCTGTCAGAATGTCTCAAATTAACAACTCAGGAAACAATATATTTTGTTAAGGGTGCAGACAAAGGGTATCACTCTTACACTGTTGGTGGAAATGCAAACTGGTACAGCCACTCCAGAAAACAGTACAGAGGTTCCTCAAAAAATTAAAATTTTTTCTACGACCCAGAAATTGTACTACTACGTATTTATCCAAAGGATGCAAAAGTGCTGATTCAAAGCAGCCTATGTACCCAAATGTTTATATCAGTGCTATCAACAATAATTATGGAAAGAGCCTAAATGTCCATTGACTGATAAATGCATAAATAAGTATTGTCTTCCACAATAATAGCAGAAGACTTTAACTTAACTTATATTAATGGATATATCACCCAGGCAGAAAATCAAAAAGAAAACAATGTCTCTGGATGACACATTGGGCCAGATGGACATAAGAGATACCTACCGAATATTCCATCCACAACAAGAGTATTCTCCAGAATTGATCACGTATTAGGCCTCACAACAAGCATCAATAAATTTTAAAAAGCTAAAATCATGCCATTCATCTTTTTCAGTAACTACAGTATGAAATCAGAAGTAAAACATAAGAAAAAATTGGAAAAAACAACAACAAACAAACATGTGGAGACTAAACAACATGATACTAAACAACCAATGGGTCAATGAAGCCCATAAAAAAATAAAAAGAATACATGGAGGTAAATGAAAATAAAAACACAATCATACAAAGTCTTTGGGACACAGTAAAAACAGTACTAAGAATGAATCATATAGCAATACAGTCTTAGTTGAAGAAACAACAACAACAACAGTAAAGGATGTAACTTTACACAAAAGGGATAAGAAAAGAAGACAAACAAAGCCCAAAGTGAGTAGCAGGAAATAAATAATAAGTATAAAAAGATAAATAAAATAGATAGTGACTTACATATTTTTTTAAAAACTCAATGAAAACAAGAGTTGGTTCTTTAAAAAGATAAGTAAAATTGGCAAGCCTTTAGAAAGATTCATCAAGAGAAACAGAAAGGATACACATACATATCATCAAAAACAAGAGAGGAGACGAGCGCCTGTGTAGCTCAGTCTGTTAAGTGTTTGACTTTGTCTCAGGTCATGATCTTGCAGTCCGTGAGTTCGAGCTCCGCGTCAGGCTCTGTGCTGACAGCTCAGAGCCTGGAACCTGCTTCAGATTATGTGTGTGTGTGTGCGTGTGTGTGTGTGTGTGTGTGTGTGTGTCTGCCACTTCCCTGCTCATATTCTGTCTCTGTATCTGACCCAAAAATAAATAAACATTAAATAGAAAAACATTAAAAAAAGAGAAGAGAAATACCAACTGACACCACAGAAACAAAACTGGAGGAGATATTTACAAATGACATATTGGATAAAGCGTTAGTATCCAAAATATATTAAGAACTTATCAAGCTCAACACCCTAAAAGTAAATAAATCAATTAAAAATGAGCAAAAGATAACATACATTTTTCCAAGAAGACATATAGATCACTAATAGACACATGAAAAGATGTTCAATATCACCCATCATCAGTGAAATACTAATCAAAACTACAAGAAACAATGCGAGGAAGTGGGAAAATGTGAACCCTATTACACTGTTGGTTGGACTGCAAACCGGTGCAGTCCTTCTGGAAAACAGTATGGATGTTCCTCAAAAAGTTAAAATTGAACTATGCTATGACCCAGCCATTGCACTACTAGGTATTTGTCCAAAGGATACAAAACTCGTGATTCAAAGGGGACACTGCACCCCTATATTTATGGCATTGCTATAAAGAATAGCTAGATTATGGAAAAAGCCCAAATGTCTATTGGCTAATGAATGGATAAAGAAGATGTGGTATATATATGTAATAGGAATTACTCAGCAGCCATAAAAAAAGATTGAAGTCTTTTCATTTGCAATGATGTGGTTGGAGCTAGAGATTATTATTCCAAACAAAATAACTCAATCAGAGAAAGACAAATACCATATAATATCACTAATATTTGGCATTCAAGAAATAAAACAGATGAACATAGGGAAAAACAGAAAGAGGTAAAGCATAAAATAGTCTTTTAATTACAGAGAACAAATTGAAGGTTGCTAGAAGGCAAGTAGGTCGTGGATTGGTTCAAATGGCTGATGAGTATAAAGGAGAGCATTTGTGATGAACACTGAATGTTGTATGGAAGTGATGAATCACTAAATCCTACAAATGAAACTATTACTACACTGTATGTTTACTAACTTGAATCTAAATAAAATAAATTTAAATAAAATAAAAAGGAAGAACACAGCTGGATGTATCAAAATCCCATTTTCAGTATATATGACCAAGTTGTAGTACTCAAAACAGTATGACAGTGGCAAAAAAATACACGTAGATCAATGGAAGAGTGGATTCCAGAAGTAAACTGAAACTTTTATGATTAATTCATATATGACAAAGAATGCAATAATATACAATAAAAAAAAACCTCTTCAACAAATTTTGCTAGTAAAACTGGACAGCTATATGCAAAAGAATGAAACTGGACTTTTTAAAACCATGCCCAAAAGTAATCCCATACTGGATTAAAGATCTAAATGTGATGCCTGAAGTCATACTTCCAGAAGGGAATATAGACAGTAATATTTTGATATGGGTTATATAAACATTTTTCTGGATATGTCTCCTCTGGCATGTAAAACAAAAGCAAATTTAAACAACTGAGACTACATAAAAATAAAAATCTATTGCACAGAAAAGAAATAAACATCAAGGAAACCAAAAGACACCCTACTGGATGGGAAAAGATATTTGCAAATGATACATCCAATAAGGGGTAAATATTCAAAATATATAAAAGCATATACAACTCAACATCAGAAAAAATCCTAATAATCCAATTACAAATGGACAAAGAAAGAATGAGTAGACATCTTTTTTTTTTAAATTTTTAATGTTTATTTTTGAGAGACAGCACAAGCAGGGAAGGGATAGAGAGGGAGACACAAAATCTGAAGCAGGCTACAGGCTCTGAGCTGTCAGCACAGCGCCTGATGCGGGGCTCAAACCCACGAACCGTGAGATCATGACCTGAGCCAAAGTCAGACACTTAGACTGAGCCACCCAGGCGCCCTGAATAGACATCTTTTTAAAGAAAACATAGAGATGACCAATGGATGCACAAAAAATGCTTAATATCATTAATCATCAGGGAAATGCAAATCAGAAAACAATGGGATACCACTTCACACATGTTAGAATGGCTAAAATCAGAGACAAACAATAACATGTGTTTGTGAGGACATGGATAGAAAAGAAACTGTATTCTTTTAGTGGAAATGCTAATTGGTGCAGGCACTGTAGAAAACAGGGTGTATATTCCTCAAAAAATTAAAAATGGAATTACCTTATTATCCAGTATTTCTACTCCTGAGTATTAACTCCCAAAATATGAAAACACTCATTCATAAATATATATGCACCTCTATGTTTATTGCAACATCACAATATCCAAGATATAGAAAGAATTTAAGTATTTATGTATAAGTTAATGGATAAAATGAGGTATGTGTGTGTGTGTGAAACTGTTCCTGCTACTTCTTTCAGTGCATCAAATCTCACACATATATACACACCATGGGATATTATTGAGCTATAAAAAGTATGGAATCTTGCCATTTTTAACAACATAGATAGATACAAAGGATATAGTGCTAATTCACACAGAGAAATACACATACCATATGATTTCACTCATGTGGAATTTTAAAAACAAAACAACTAAGAACAAAAGGAGACAAACAAAAAGACTTTAGTATGGAGCACAAACTGGTGGTTGCCAGACAGGAGATGGGTAGGAGGATGGGTGAAATAAATGAAGGGGCTCATGAGTACATTTATTATCCTGAACACTAAGTCATACAGAATTGTTAAATCATTACTTGGCAGAGCTGAAACTAATATAACACTCTAGTTAATTATTTTAGATTTAAGAATTAAAATTAAAGGAAGAAATATAGGTAAAGTGCTGAAAGTCAAATACAAAAAGAAAATATTTAAAGCAGCAAAATATTAACTCATCACATATAAAAGAACACAAGATTATAGCTACTTTCATCAGTTATACTGGAACCAAGGAGGGGCATTATCATAATGGCGATATACTAGGATTCTACCATCTTCTATTTAAAGAAAATAATGATTTTGACAATTACCCACAGAAGAGAATGTCCATGTGGAAGTCTGAGAATTAAGTGAAGAATTTCCAGCATGCTGTTGAAGGAAAATATATGCGTGAGATTTAATGCACTGAAAGAAGTAGCAGGAACAGTTTCATTCTATCCACATCACCCCTCCCCAAAACTGGTACAACTCAATGCAAAGAGAGAGAGATCTTTAATCCTGTGATTTTTTCAAAGGGAAAAATGAAAGCATGTCTGTGAGCAACTTCCCACTATACAGGATGCTGCCAGAGTCTTACTTCTTTATCACCTAGCCAGTAAGTTGAGGTGTGTTTCTAGACTGGAGGAAGGGAGCAAGTAGGAGGATAAGAGCAGAATTCTTGAAGGGCATCAAAGGAACTCAAATCCTACTAATTGATGCACAGAATCTATCTAGAATCCCATCCATTAGCTGCTAAAGGCACCTTGGCTATGCATCCCTTCCAAGACGCCCACATCCTCACCACACAAACAAAAATTAAAACAGAGAATACAAAAACTAATGCAATCCAGGAAAATGAATACTGTGGTAGGTTTATAGAGATAAATGTCTATATAAAGTAAGAGAAAGATCACACACACACACACACACACACACACACACCCTATCTTTGTATCTCAAAGAGCCAGGAAAATTAAAAACAAATTAAGATCAAAATTAACAGAAGGAAAGAATAACAAATTTATTTATAATAACAAAAGGAAGGAAAATAAAGGATATACAGACAATAAAATCAATAAAGAACATCAAGGAAACTGAGAGATGACTTTTTGAAAATAAAACTTTTAGTGGGACAAAATTTAACAAATAAAAGTCCTAATTTTTTTAATTAAAAAAATGACTTCCAACACTATGTTGAATAAAAGTTGTGAGAATGGACATCTTTGTCATGTTCCTGAGCTTAGGAGGAAAAGCTCTCAGTTTTTCCCATCAAACAACACAAATAAATAAAAGGCATCCAAATAGGTCAAGGAGGAAGTCAAACATTCACTCTTCCCAGACAACATGATAATCTTTGTGGAAAACCCAAAAGATAAAAAATAAAATAAAGTAAAAAAATTTAAAAACGAGAAAAAACGCAAAAACGACTCCACCAAAAACTGCTAGAACTGATACATGAATTCAGCAAAGTTGCAGGATATAAAATCAATGTACAGAAATTGGTTGCATTGCAGCAGAAATAGAAATCAAGCAATCAATTCCATTAGCAATTGCAACAAAAACCATAAAATAGCTAGGAATACACCTAACCAAAGAGGTGAAACATCTGTACACTGAAAACTAGAAAGCTTATGAAAGAAATTGAAGAAGACACAAAGAAATGGAAAAACATTCCATGCTCATGGATTGAAAGAAAAAATATTTTTTAAATGTCTATATTATCCAAACAACTATATATTCAAAGCAATCCCTATCAAATTAACACCAAAATTCTTCTCAAAGATATAACAATCCTAAAATTTGTATGGAACCAGAAGAGATCCCAAAGAAACAAAACAATCCTGAAAAAGAAAACCAAAGCGAGAGGCATCACAATTCTGGAATTCAAGCTGTATTTCAAGGCTGTAATCATCAGAACAGTATGGTACTGGCACAAAAAGAGACACATAGATCAGTGGAATGGGAGAGAGAACGCAGAAATGGAACCACAAACATATGACAAAATCATTGACAAAATAGGAAATAATAACCAATGAAAAACATCTTTTCAGCAAAATACATTGGGTAAACTCGACAGCAACATGCAGAAGAATGAACCTGGACAACTTTCTTACACCATACACAAAAATAAACTCAAAATAGATGAAATACCTAAATGTAAGGCTGGAAAACATCAAACTTCTAAGGGAGAAAACAGGCCAAAATCTTTTTGAACTTGGCTGCAGCAGCTTGTCTCCAGAGGCAAGGGAAACTAAAGCAAAAATAAACTGTTAATACCTCATTAAGATAAAAAGCTTCTGCACAGCAAAGGAAACAATCAGCACAATTAACAGGCAACTGACAAAATGAGAGAAGATATCTGCAAACGACATACTTGGTAAAGGGATAATATCCAAAATCTATAAAGACCTTCTCAAACTCAAAACCCAAAAAACGAATAATCCATTGAAGAAATGGGCAAAAGACATGAATAGACACTTCTGCAAAGAAGACATCCAGATTGCTAAGAGACATGAGAATATATTCCATATCACTCATATTCAAGGAAATACAATAAAAACCACAAAGAAATACCATCTCATTCTTGTCAAAATGTCTAAAATTAACAACCCAGGGAAAAACAGATGTTGGTGAGGATGCAGAGAAAGAGGAACCGTTTTTGCACTGCTGGTGGGAATGCAAACTGATGATGCCACTCCAGAAAACAGAATGGAGATTTCTCAAATAATTAACCCATCAATTGCACTATTAGGTACATATTCAAAGGATATAAAGATGCTGATTCAAAGGAGCACATGTACTGCAATGTTTATAGCAGCACTATAGACAATAGCTAAAGTATGGCAAAAGCCCAAGTGTCCACCAATTGATGAATGGATAAAATAAAGATATGGTACACACACACACACACACACACACACACACACACACACACACACACCGGAATATTATTTGGTCATCAAAAAGAATGAAATCTTGCCATTTGCAACACTATGGATGGAACTAGAGTGTATTATGCTAAGTGAAATAAGTCAGTCATAGGAAGATAAATATATGATTTCACTCATATGTGGAATTTAAGATACAAAACAGATGAACATAAGGAACAAGAAGCAAAAACAATATAAAACAGTATAATAGCCAAGAGGGAGACAAACCATAAGAGACTCTTAAATACAGAGAACAAACTGAGGGTTGCTAGAGGGATATTGAGTGGGAGAATGGGCTAAATGGGCAAGGGGAATTAAGGAGGACACTTGTCTTGCTGAGCACTGGCTATTATATGTAAGGGATGAATCACTAAATTCTATTTCTGGAATCATAATTACACTATATGTAATAATTACACAAAATCAAAGAGGAGATATCAATCGATATCACAACTGAAAAAAAAATCATGAGAGACAAGTGCAAGAAATCATACATAAACAAACTGGATATCCTAGAAGAAATGGGTAGATTTCTAAGAATATTCATTCTACCAAGACTGAACAATTTTAAAAAAGGAGGATATAAATCAATCAAAAACAAAGAAAAAAACTGATTCAACAATCAAAAGACTCTCACCAAAGAAAAGGTTAGGATCAGATGTTTTTACAGGTGAATTTCCTAGACTTCAAAAAAAAATTAACATTAACCTTCTCAAACTATTCAAAAATATTGAAGGAAATTAGATACTTCCAAGCGTATTTTATGAAGCCAGCACTAGACTTATACAAAGGCTAGATTACCCCACTACAAGAAAATAAAACTATAGTACAATATCCCTCATGTTATAAATGTAAAGATTTGTATTAAGATACTAGTAAATGTAAAAATTTGTATTAAAATACAAGTAAACTAAATTCAACATTATATTCAAATGGCCATCCACCATTATCAAGTGAAATTTATTGCTAGAAGAAAATAATATTTTAACATATGCAAATCAATGTTTGTTATTTATCACATTAATAGAGTAAAAGATAACAATATATGATCCCCTCAATTGATACAGGAAAAAAACAACTGACAAAATTTCACAGCCAAGGTCAAAGAGGTTGCCGCCTATTTTATCCATCAGGATTTTGATGTTCTTTTGTCTCACATGTAGGCCTTTCATCCATTTTGAATTCATTTTTGTGTATGGTGTAAGAAAGTGGTCCAGTTTCATTTTTCTGCATGTCACTGTCCAGTTTTCCCAGTACCATTTGTTGAAGAGACTATCATTTTTCCACAGGATTCTCTTTTTGCTTTGTCAAAGATGAGTTGACCATACATTTGTGGGACTATTTCTGGGTTCCATTTGTATGTTTCAGTGTTACTACCATACTGTCTTGATGATTACAGCTTTGTAATAGAGCTTGAAGTCTGGAATTGTGATGCCTGCAGCTTTGGTTCCCTTTTTCAACATTACCTTGGCTATTGAAGGTCTTTATTGGTTGGATACAAATTTCAGGATTTTTCTAGCTCTGTGAAGAATGCTGGTGTTATTTTGATAGGGATTCCATTGAATATGTAGACTGCCTTGTGTAGTATAGATATTTTAAAATTATTTGTTCTTCCAATCAATAAGCTTGCAAAGTTTTTACCTTATCTGTGTCTTCTTCAATTTTTTCATAAGATTTCTATAGTTTTCAGCATACAAACTTATACGACTTTGGTTAGGTTTATTCCTAAATATCTTAGGATTTTCTTCTGCAATTGTAAATGAGATTGATTCCTTAATTTCTTTTTGCTATTTCATGATTGCTATATAGAAACGCAACCAATTTCTGGACATCTATTTTATTTCCTGAATTTGCTGCCTTCACACATTCGTTCTAGCAGTTTTTGGTGGGGGCTTTTGAGTTTCCCAGGTAGAATTGTAGCAGAATTCTAGCACAGAGAGTCATGACACTGAGGCTTTTCTTTCCAGGAAGCAACTTTATTCCAGCCGGTGTCACTCAGTAGGGTTCGTACCCAAAGAACTGAGCCCCGAACACCACGTGGCATTGTTTTTTAAATATATTTTTTTACTTCTTTGCCTCCCATATATGGTAACACACAAACATGCAGTCTGATTAACGTGGTCTCATGTTATAAGGTCGTGAGGGATGTCATCACATACACAAATAGCAAGGTTGTCTTGAGATGTTCTTTTTTTTTTTTTTTACTTTCCTTAGGGAAGGGACCCTACCACATTCTCCCCTTTGATGCTCAGACCCCTCTATTGAGGGTCAAAGGGCATCATTTTGGTTTGGAGACTTATATTTTTATATCATCATTACATGAGTGGACATCTCTCTCTCTCTCTCTCTCTTTTTTTTTTTTTTTTTTTTTTAAATTATGGCCTCAATGAGATTGGAGGCAGACCATACAACCAAGGGAGTTAAGCAGGATAAGATTAAGTATCCTCCTAAAATAATGAGGATAATTCCTATGAGGCTTTTGAATCTCCCAAGAGTTTAAAACTATCCTCAAAATAACTCTCCAGGGTTCCAACTGTTCCAGGTCTGGACTGGGACATGACTAACCTTTCTCATTTGATCTGTGATCTCCTCTATGACATTTTTCTCATCATCTATCTGTAGGCAGCAGTTGTTCAGGTTAAAATTTCCATAAATACCTCTTTCAGAATAAAACAGGGAATCTAAGGCCAAGCAATGTTTATGGATGGCATTGTACAATTTGGTTTGTTGCTTGGCTAGTAAGTTAAGAGCTCTAGCAGTCTCATTGGTTATAAGTTTTACAACTTCTTGCAGTCTAATTATGTGGTTTATCGTGTAATTTGGAGTAGCAGTACCCCCAATTCCCATCCTCTGCCCAGGTAGCAGGGCCATAATATTGGATTATACACTCAGGAGATCATTTATTATCTTTTTAATTGTTAATTGTAAGGCACACTGCTGGTGTGTCTGTGTGTGCGTGTGTGTGTCTGTCCTCATACACTTGAATTCCCAAATGTTTTTCTCTGGTAAGTGGGAGCAGGAAGAAAGTTGGACGAATAGTTTTCAGCACATATGACCCTGACCAGACTAATAAAAGTATAGTATAAGCTGTCCTTCCACATCTCTAGTACAGTCCACCCAGGATCTGCCATTTGATGGCTGTGTTGACTTTGTCTCAGGCCTCTTGGAGATGAGAGAAGTGAGACAAGAGCTGGGGATCTGGTTCAAAGTGATCTGGGATTCCCCATCATTGGGTTTTCTGGGCAGTTGAGGTATAAAACCTTTGGCCCAGGCATGTTAAGTTTCCAACAGGGATGGTGGTGAGCTTTTTCCCCACGAGGTAAAACAGTTTTTCCAATATGGAGCTTTTGAGAAGCCAAACCCCAATAGTAGGACTGAAGTATTTTCTTTTACTTATGGGTATCTAATTTTTTAGTCTCTTATGACCATTGTTATCCTATGTTGGTACAAATGAAGTATCTTATCCACAAAAGGAAAGTGAGCATTAACAGAAACCTCTCACCATATTTTTAGTTGGCCAAAACATCCTTGGCCAATCCTATGGCAAAGTCTAGAGGAAGAATCACAATAATAGTGAGAAACAAGGCGTGACAGTGCCTCACAATAAGAAAACGTATAGAAAAAAGGACAGTCTTTTGTTTCGTCAGCTTCTGGAGTGACTAAAGCAGGGCTGCAGTCTCTTGGAGCATCTGGAGTTGTAGATGGTTTATTCCGTATGGTTAGCTTGATAGGTCAGGAATGCACTCCCAGTTTGGAGATGCCAGCTTCACTCTGCTGTAGTGAATCCGGGGACCCACTTTGGCTACCTTTACTGCAGTAGGGGTGGATAAAATGACAGTGAACGGGCCCTTCCAGAGGGACTTTAGGGGTTGGGCATTTTATTCCTTTATCGATATTGCATCTCTGGGTTTAAACAGGTGAGCGTCTGTAGTCAGATTTACAGGTAATCGTCTTCTGACCCAGTGGTGAAAGCTGGTTAGGGTAAAACCAAGGGCCTGCATCTGTTGTTTTAGGGTTAGATTGTCTATCTCATTTGTATTTCCCCCTTATGCCCCTGATTATGGGGGGGAGGGTGCCCATAAAGTATTTCATAAGGGGAGAACCTCATCTGCTTCTTTAGCCTTCCATTTGCAGCTGCAGTTTGCCTCCCTAAAGGTTCCTTATCTCTCCCTGTCTAATGTTAACCCTTTCCCTATTTATTTCTCCTCTGGAACAGGGCCTGTAACTGGTGTTGGGGAAGAGGGACGATGGCCGTTCTGGCTTCTTCAAACTGATAAGGAATGGTGTAGGGCGTACAGCAGTTAGAGTCTATCCAAGGGTTGGTCGAGTGGCCCACAGTATGGTTTTACAGGAAGGCCGGCAGGCATGAGGCAGCATAGACATTAGCAGACATAAAGAGAAAAACACAAAGTAAAGATTATACTGACCAACAAGGTGATATCTTAAGATAATGTCTACAGGTTCTGTGAAGTAAACTAGGAGAGACCCTACCTGTGTAAACAACATAAGTCAGGGAATCTTTCATTACCCAGCTAACAGAGAACCAGGAGCAGTAATTAATAAATAGTGGCTCTATTTTCAAGAGATTGGCCCTAACTTAATTTAAAAAAAAATAAAGCATCTAATGCTTAAGAGGTGTTATTTAGAGTTTTGCTGAGTAATAAGCTTTATTTTGATGTGTAAAACTTTTTCAAGAGCCAGAAGTTCTACTAGAGAAAGAGTCAAGGCAGCCATTTACCATTATTAATTTGTAATTTTTAGGTAAGCCAAACCTGAGTATTATTTTATGAAGCAGGATTTTTATTACTTTTTGTGACTTTTCTGTCTTGTAGGGGAAAGTTCCTACACAATTAGTAAAAGTATTAACCCATACAAACAGATGCTGGCTTTTTTTTTTTTTTTTTTTTTTGACCTTGGCAACTGAGTGAGACCTAATTGTTAGTCTTTTCCTGTATAGTCTCCAGTTCCTTGATTTTCTGGGAGAGCAAGTTTGTGGTAGAGGGATTGTTTTTAAGACATACCTTACAGCCTGATACCACTTGCAGAACTGTCCTTAACAATTTCTTTTTCCCAGAAAACATCCTTTGAGCCATTTGATAAGTTTTGTCTCTCCCTAAATGAAAGGTCTGGTGTGTTTTAATAATCTTTTAGTTCTGTGAGCTTGGTAGTAGTAATTGCCCTGCTCTGTTTTAGCCATTCCAATGGCTGGAGACAGTGTTTAGGAGTCAGACTCCAGTTTACTTATTTGTTTATTTCTTTTGAGGGAAGGGAAAGTAGGTGGGATTGAGTCTCCTTTAATAATTGATAGAGTAGCAGACTATCTTCCTTAACCCTGGTATCTATAGCCTACAATACCCAGTAATTTTCAAAAGCTCACATAATTGTTTATCTGTCCTGAGCTAGTAGCACCAGAGTCTCTAATTTAGTTATAATGTCCCGTTCTAGCAAGGCAGTAAGGCTCTCTGGCATTATCAGGAAAGAATGAGGAAAAAATTAGGTTTCCTCATATGCATCCCAGGGGCTGAGAGAAAAATTTAGGTAGAAGTTTTCCAGAGGTGCCCCTAATAGTCATGCTGCATTTCGATAGTTGGCCTGGAGTAGAAAGGAGGACAGAGAAGGGAGCTCTGGTGTTAAGAAGGAAATCAACTAGTTCTTCTATATTTAGAATTACCGAGGTTCTTGGTTTCTGATAGACAGTTGGTTTAGGGGAGCCACCGTGAAGAGCCCCGAGCACCGGTTAGTCACTTCCAGGGACATTGGTTATCTGGGCCCTCTCAGATAGAGTTCCTGAAGGCATTCAGATCTCCAGTGATTGTTTCCATAACAGGGGCATGGCTTATGGGGTCTTCATTTTGATTGTTCCCTCTGAGGATGTTTTCATTTAGTGCTCTGAATGGCCATAAAATGGCACTTAGTGCCAGGACCTCGGGAAGTCCGGTCTGACATAGTATGTAAGGCCAAAACTAAGGCTTTAGATTTTTGCTTTGTTTTTAAACCTTCTTTTCTGTTTTGTTTGTAATATACCCAATTGGCAGCTCATAAGATCTCCTCCAGGGTCCCTTCAAGGCCAACAGCCAATTTTTGCATTTTCTTTGAATATCTAGGGCTGATTGAGTGACAAATTTGTCTTTTAAAATTATCTCGGCCTCAGGGGTATCAAGGGAGATAGCGATATATTTCATGAGAGCTTCTCTCAACCTCTCCAAGAAGGACATTAGGCTCTCATTTTGTGTTTGTAAAATACTGGCTAATCTAGCATAATTTAAGGGCTAAATCTTAGATTTTCTTCATTAAAAAAAACAAACACCTGTGTCATTAAGTGTCTGATTTAACAAAAGCATGATATCTTTCCAGATCAACTAAAAAACGTATGTAATATTTTGAAAAGCCTTTATATATTTATCCAATTAGAAAATTTACCTAAATCATCTTTTATCTATCTTAAACCTTGTAATATAAAGTTGTTGTTGTTGTTTTCTTTTGTTTTTACCCCTCTCTTTTCTGCCTGTAGGACCTTGGGGGTAGGAAAATTACCAAGCAAGATTTTCTTTGTTGTCGTAGGATGCACTAATTTTATTTTGGCCCAACAGTAACTTACGTATTGGCCATTGATGGAGGGGGTTAAAGGGCCAAAGTCAAGGTCTTTTCCCTTGCCTTTTTCAACAATGCCCACACAAATATGTTTCAGCCACATGGGTATCCACTTTTGGCATACAATGGGCTAAACTTAGTAAAATGGCTCCCATGTATCTTAGTAAAAACCCTTTATATATCATCCATCCCTCATACAGCAGAGGCATCCATTCCTCTAGTAAACAAGAACAGCACAAATGTGGAGGATTTGGAGGCTGACATCAAGGGTATTGCCATAATTTTCACAGCCTTTGGATCAAATGAGGAGGAATTTTAATCTTAATTCTGTGTACTTTTAAAATCCATTTATTTTAACCGTAGTCCATCTTGACCATATATAAAATTTCTTTTTAAATTTATTCTTCACAAGCTTTCTACAACTTTTCTTTTGCATTTAGATTTTGTCCCAAATCATTTTTCTCCAAGTAACCAGTCTCATTTAGGACAAAATCACTTTTTTTTTACCTTTAAAAAAATATACTTCCATTCCTTATATCTTTCTTACATACCTCTTACTTTCCTACATAGAGAGTTGCTCTCCTTATTTCCAACAATCTTAAGCACACTTAGCAGAATTTTAACTGTTAGAAACCTTAGTCTCCAGTGAAAACGAAGTAGGAATTAATAGTGAACTGTATGTTATATTAGAATATTTTTAGATGGCAAACTTATGAATCTATTAAGCACAAAGCATGTTTTTCAACAGTTCCAAATATCCTTAGGTTTTTTTTTTTTTTTTTTGGCAACAAGTCAAAAGCAGAAACCACATCTACTAATTAGAGCTTTAGCTTCTTATCTCGTTAGATAGCCAATGAGTTCAATCTCAATTTATCATGCAAGGAAAACTTTAACGTTTTAAGTTACCAAGGACTTTGAAAGCTATCTTAACAATTACCCATGAAAACTATGAGACAAAGTTAACCATTACTTAAATCATCCTTTTGCTAAAAAATTTGAACAGAGATAACAGGAGCTTATTTGACCTTCAACAAATCTAGGTTGAAATACAGGTTTGTTCCTGTTTTTTTTTTAATATTGATAAATATTGTCTATCTCAAAAAAAAAAAAAAAAGGGGGGGGGCGCCTGGGTGTCTCAGTCGGTTAAGCGTCCAACTACAGCCCAGGTCATGATCTCACAATCCATGAGTTCGAGCCCCGCATCAGGCTCTGTGCTGACAGCTCAGAGCCTGGAGCCTGTTTCGGATTCTGTGTATCCCTCTCTCTCTGCCCCTCCCACACTCATGCTCTGTTTCTCTCTGTCTCAATAATAAATAAAAACATTTTTAAAATACTAATAAAAATTTAAAAAAAGCATTGTCTATCTCAAACCAACAAACTTAAATTAACTTACTTACTGAATATAATTTACTTGAGTCCACGTAAGACACTTTGTTCCCCATGGTTAATTTTTACCTAGAAAGTTGGTGGAGAAATCTGACTTTGCTCCTCAACATCTAGGGTAGGAGGAGGAGCTGATTGTGCCTGAGACATCGAGGAGCCAGATATGCAGGCCGCCCCCCGCCAGGTGGTGCAGAAAAGGAGAGGGGAAAGGGAGGGCTAAAGAGGAGAGGAGCCAGCAGAAGGCAGAGAAAGAGAATTCCAAGTTTTAAATCTTGTCAGCTCAGACAAAGGAGCAGACTTAAGGTTTCTTTTGTTTTGTTTTCCACCAGTGGGATTAGGCAGTCCATGTCACTCCAGAGAAGATAGGAAATTTCCCCCAAAACTAAAAGAGTTTCGGCAGCTGCTTGGGAATATTCCCTGAAGTCCCAGCTCTGAGGTAGAATAACCAGCGACAATTGGCTCTAATTATTATAGTCATTGACCCAGCAAATGAATGAGAGACATGTCCCTGTACACAGTTACATGGCGTTTCCAACCTGCCACCCAGCACCCAGCGCCTTAGAGTTGCAGCTTCATTCTTATTCCCTTGTGGTATTACTAGGGCAACTCTGGGAGGTGATCAGGCTCACTTATTACAGGCAGGTCTACCAAAATGAACCTGGGTTCTTACCAGTCTGATGGGAGCTCCCTGAGCTGGATCCTGGCCTCACCGGTTCCTTTAGCTCACACAGGGTCCTCACCCCTGCACGTTGGGAGGGCTAGTCTCCTGTGGAGCAAAGGGTCCGCTGGCGCCAGGTGAGTTGCCTCTCCTGGCACCCTGAGGTTTGCATCCCCAGTGGCAAAGGAGGTGGAAACACACCTTCTCTGAATCCCAGTTGAGCCCCCAAGCAATGTAGCAGGATTCTCGCACAGAAAGTCGTGATACTGAGGCTTTTCTTTCCAGGAAGCAACTTTATTCCAGCCGGTGTTGCTCAATACGGTTCGTACCCAAAGAACTGAGCCCCAAACAGCACATGTCGTGGCTTTTTATATATTTTTTACTTCTTTGTCTCCCATATATGATAACACACAAACATGCAGTCTGATTAATGTGGTCTCATGTTACAAGGTCGTGAGGGATGTCGTCACATAAATGAATAGTAAGGTTGCCTAGAGATGCTCTTTTTTTTCTTTACTTAGGGAGGGGACCGTACCACAGAATATCATGTAACCTGTGATGAGAGAAATTTGACATCTTTTTTTTTTTGCTACAGGGTGGGCCTTTTATTTCTTTTTGCTTTCTGATTGCTGAGCCTAGGACTTCCATTACTGTGTTGAACAACGGTGGTAACAGTGGACATCCTTTTTGTGTTTCTGATTTTAGGGGGAAATATCTCTTTTTTTTTTCCATTTGAGCACATTAGCTCTGTGTCTTTCATATATGTATTTTATGATGTTGAGGTATGTTACTTATATCCCTACTTTTTTGAGGGATTTTTATCAAGAAAGGATGGGGCACCTGGGTGGCTCACTCGGTTGAGGGTCTGACTTCTGCTCAGGTCATGATCTCACAGTTCGTGGGTTCGAGCCCTATGTCGGGGTCTGTGCTGACAGCAAGCTCAGGGCCTGAAGCCGACTTTGGATTCTGTGTCTCCCTTTCTCTCTGAACCTCCCGAGCTCTCTCTCTCTCAGACATAAAGAAAACATTAAAATAAAAAAAAAGAGTAAGAAGGAACAAAGACGCAAATGATAATTCTCTTTTAGTCACTTGAGGAGCTATCATCAATAGGGGTTCTCAGCTTGTTCTCTGTGGCTCCAGAGGACAGAATCACAACCTATGGTCAAAAGCTTCAGAAATACTAGCTTTTTTTTTTTTCCAATACCAATATGAAATGTATAGCTGTCAGGTATTACAACGGGGTGCAAGATGAAGGAATCTAAGCCTCCTTCAGTGGAGTTTTTTAAAAGTAAACCTGGTGACTACTTGCCAATTTAATTTAGAGGATATTCATACATTAATCAGGTAGGGAGTTGGACTAAATACCCTATAAGACCTCCTCTTACAGTAATGTTCTCTGATTCTATAAGTCTATAAAAAAAAGTCACAAAAGAATTGCCATTACATCAATATTAATATCAGTGTCTTGTCCTGAGAATATTAAATGTTTAAAAATATGACCACTCATTTTAAAGTGTTTTCTAGTTAGCAGTACCAGTTCATAATAAGTGGGCATTTGTCCTGCTTAAATCTCTAAATAATTCTCATTGAATTGATTATTGCTGCTGTATAAATAGTAAAGTAATCTACTATAATAAATATTTATACAATTAACATTAAAATAATTAAAATTCACTCATGCTCTGATAATTAGGGTTATTAATGGCAAGGAACTTCAGTGTTTATTCTTTCATATGTCTATTCTTGCTCCAATTGACACTCTTTAGCCTGTCATGTCTAGGCTAACAACATCATTTATATATCTAAAGGCTATAAAGTTTTTCAAAAACATTGATTAAGTATAGTCCATTATGGGTATAAATACATAAAGGAAATATCAGTGGGAAACTAATAATAGTTTTATGTAAAGATGTGTTTTAATTTTTTAAATAAGTTTTTAATGTTTTTTTAAAATTATTTATTTCTGAGAGAGAGGAGAGAGAGAGAGAGAGAGAGGGAGAGAGGGAGAGAGAGTGAGCAGGGGAGGGTCAGAGAGAGAGATATAGAATCTGAGACAGGCTCCAGGCTCTGAGCTAGCTGTCAGAACAGAGCCCAACGCAGGGCTCAAACCCATGAACAGTGAGATCATGACCTGAGCTGAAGTCGGACACTTAACCGACTGAGCCACCCAGGCGCCCCTGTACAAATGTTTTTAAACATGAGTGCATATGTGATGGGGGAACAATACAATCAAATGGCTGACAATAGATTAAAATATAACGAATAATAATACAAAAACAAGAAGGAATGTTGGGTTGTTAAAAAATAACAATTTTAAAAACTATTCCAATACGAACTAATGATAAACAGAAAAAAAATACACCAAATAGCAGAGGCGAACTAGAACTATTAAAAACAGTATATGTGTAATATGATATGGATGGAAATTACTTGTATTACACATATATACAATAATAATTGTAAAATATTTTGAAAAATATGTGTTATTTACAAATCCAATCATATAAACTATATATTTTGGGTTACTGCATTCACATTACATTTTTCAAATATACTTTACATGCTGTATAATTCAAATATTTAAAGTGATCAATGCTATTTTGCAGCAAGATGGTGGAGAAGTAGGGAGCTCCGTGCATTTCGCTTGCACCCATCTCTCCAACAGAGAAGGCCTGAAGTCATAGGACACTGAGCCGCAGGAGTTTGGGAAGAGAAACAGAGCACACTGGGAAGGCAACCTCAAAAGTGTGTGGATGCGAACTGTGGAAGATAAAAGCAGGCCTGGAACAGAGACAAGGAGGGAGGGGAGGGAGCCCCGCTTGCGGGCAGCTCGGTGAAGGGGGGGGAAGAGAAGCTGAAACTGCTCAAGAAACTGTTTCTGTCCCTGGAGGAGAGAAAAAACTCCGCTTGGAAAGAGAGTGTTTTTAGTTCTAGCTGGGGTGTTGACTTTGAACTAGGTGCCCCCGGTCCCAGAGGGCGCCAGGGAAAACTTCTGCTGTGCTCCTGGCACCATCCCTGGCAGCGGCAGTGCAGATGCTGCGGGCCTGAGGCTGTGTTCCCTGGGCATGACCACCCCCCCACCCCCGGCAGTGCGGAGGCGGCGGGGCTAGGCTGAGTACTCCGGGATTGACCCCCGACAGCGTAGAGGCAGTGGATCCCAGGTTCTGACACCTCTTCATCCCAGCGGATCTGAGGCTGTGCCTCTTCCCCCACCCTCGACGCCCGGAGCAGGGAAGCAGCGACCTAGGAGACTGTGTCTCGGGCAATATCAAAAAAGCGCGTGGACTGGGACCTGGAAACGAGGTGGGGTATGGGGTAGAGAACACAGCCCACCTTGGCTATGCCTGCAGCACAGGGAGATCGGAACAAAAGGAGTGCTTTGCAATGCTTGGTTCTAGAAGGGACTGGGGCTATGCCATTTTTTTCCCAACCACCACCAACACAGGGCCTCAGGGAGTGGCCTGTGGGAAACAGTGGAGTCTAAGACTTGCCTACACCAAACCATGCCCATCCCCGCTAGAGAGCTGCTTTTTTTTTTTTTTTTAATATTTTATTTATTTCTAAGAGAGAGAGAGAGAGAGAGAGCGTGAGCAGGGGAGGGTCAGAGAGAGAGGGAGTCACAGACTGAAACAGGCTCCAGGCTCTGAGCTGGCAGTCAGCACAGAGCCCGACTTGAACCCACGAACCGCGAGATCATGACCTAAGCGAAAGTCGGATGCTTAACAGACTAAGCCATCCAGGCGCCCCGAGAGCTGCTTTAAAAAATATATATATTTTTATTTTTTATTTTTTCACCTGAGCCAGGGGCAAGACCAACATGGATGCACTGCCATGATTAACCCTAGATAAACCTTTCTATTGAGATATATTCTCCCTTTTCTCGTTCATAACTCTCCACTCTGCTGGTCAGGGCACTCTGGTCACTGGTTTGCTTAAACGGTCACGTAAAATCCATTCTCCAGATGTACATTTTACACCTCCACCTCTGCGTTTTTATCACTCTCTCTCTGGAGTAATCAGACTCTATAGTTTCTCTGAGTAACATCTTCATTTTGTTCTCATTGCCTCTAAACATATTCTACGACTTCTCCCTCTGAATCAAGCCTTACTTAATCTCTCTGCCTGGTCATTTCATCTCCAATTTGGTTTCCTCCCCGCCCTCTCATTTCTCTCTTTGTGTAAGCTCTTCCACCAGCATTGCATAGACCTGGCTCCTTATTTGTAGGTGGGAATTCTGGTTTTATGCCTTTAGACTATCCTTTGTCATTTCGGTTTATTCTTTTTTCTATTCTTTTCTCCTTTTTTTTTTAACTTTTTATTAATTTTAATCATCATTTGTCTTCGCTCCTTGCTCTTTTTTTAATATTTCTTTTCTTTTTTTTTGTCCCTTCACTTTTTTCTTATCCCTTTTCCCTTCCAGTTTGCTTGTTTGTAGGATTTGTCTGTGCGTTTGAGTACCTTTGTTCCCTGTGTGCTTGTCTGTCTGTTTTCTTTTCCAGGGCTACCTCAAGAAACAAGCCAAAGTACACATGGTGGAGAGTCCCAAATACCACTAAGAGTAGAGAAATAAAATAACCAAAGTCTCAACAAGAGAAACCAAGAGACACCATTGAAAGAACACTTTCTGAATGGACAGGTCCTGGACAGCCAAAGAGCCCACTTTAATACAACAGAACCCGCAGGGGCAGAATGCACAATAAACTTTAAAATTAACAAGAAAGAGAAAGATAGCCAAAATTATGAAACGGAAGAACTCTGCTCCAAAGAAATTCCAGGAAGAAATGACAGCTAAAGACCTGCTCAAAACAGATATAAGCAACATAACTGAAAAATAATATAGAACAATAGTCATAAAACTAATCGCTGGGCTTGTAAAAGGCATGGAAGACATCAAAGGAACTATTGCTACAAACACTACGGAGCTTAAAAATACTTGTGATGAATTTTAAAATGCTACAAATGAGATAAATAATAAAAAGGAGGCATCCAATGCACGTATTTAAAAGGCAGAAAGAAGAATAAGTTACTTAGAAGACACAGTTACAGAAAAAAAGGAAGCTGAGAAAAAGAGAGATAAACTAATCCAGGAACACGAAAGGAGAGTTCGAGAGCTCAGCGATACAATCAAACGGAGCAATATTCGTATCATAGGAATTCCAGAAGAGGAAGAGAAAGGCAAAGACGCTGAAGGAGTCCTGGCACAAATTATAGCAAAGAAATTCCCCAATCTGAGGAATGAAATGGACATTGAAATTCAAGAGGCACAGAGAACTCCCCTCAGTCGTAACTTGTGCATGACATATCATAGTGATACTGGTAAAATATAAGGACAAAGACAATTTTGAAAGCAGCTAGGGATAAAAGGGCCCTAATATACAAAGGGAAACCTATCAGAGTGGTGACAGACCTATCTACTGAAAAGTGGCAGGCCAGAAAGGAATGGCAGGAAATCTTCAATGTGATTATGCAGTCAAGAATCCTCTATCCAGCAAGACTTCATTCAGAATAGAAAGAGAGATAATACTCTTCCCAAAGAAACAAAATATTGAAAGAATTTGTCATCACTAAACCAGCCCTAGAAGAAATCTTGAGGGAGACTCTGTGAGGGAAATGTTGCAAGGAACCCAAGGGACCAGAGACGCCACAAGAAGCATGAATCCCACAAAGGACACGATGACTCTAAACCCATGTTTTTCAAAAATAACATTGAATGTAAATGGGCTGACGGCTCCAATCAAAAGACATAGCGAGCAGAATGGATTAAAAAAAAAAAAAACACACAACAACAACAAAATCCGTGTATTTGCTATCTATAAGAAACTCATTTTAGACAGGAGGACACCTTCAGATTGAAAGTACGGGGATGGAGAAATGTATAACATGCTACTGGAAGTCAAAGAAAGCTGGAGTAGCTATACTTATATCAGACAAACTGGACTTTAAAGTAAAGACAATAACAGAAGATGAAGAAGGGCATTATATAATAATTATAGGGTCTATCCATCAGGAAGAGCTAACAATTATAAAGGTCTACACACCAAATATGGGAGCACTTAAGTATATAAAACAATCAGAAACAGAAACAATATTATGGAGAAGAATGTACTAATAGCAGGGGACTTTGATACTGCGCTGACAGCAATGGGTAGATCAACTACACAGAAAATCACTAAAGAAACAATGGACTTGAATGACACATTGGAACAGATGGATTTGACAGAAATATTTAGAACTCTATATCCTGAAGCCGAGGAATTCAATTTCTTCTCAAGTATGCATAGTACATTCTCCATGATAGATCCCATACTAGGACATAAAGCAGCCCTCAATAAACATAGAAGAATTGAGATCATACCTTGCACACTTTCAGATCACAATGCTATGAAAGTCGAAATCAATCACAGGAAGAAGTCTGGAAAACCTCCAAAAACATGGAAGTTAAAGAACACCCTATTAGGGAACAAATGGGCCAATCAGACAATTAGAGAATAAATTTAAAAAACATATGGAAACAAATGAAAACGAACATACAACAATCCAAACTATATGGGATGCGGCAAAGGCAGTCCTAAGAGGAAAGTACATTGCATTCCAGGCCTATTTCAAGAAATTAAAAAAGCACAAGTACAAAATCTAACAGAGCACCAAAAGGAACTAGAGGCAGAGCAACAGGAGCACCTCAAACCCAGTAGGAGAAGAGACGTAATAAAAATCAGGGCAGAAATAAACAATATAGAAACCAAACCAAACCAACCAACCAACCAACCAACCAGACAACCAAACAAAAACACCTGAACACATCAACGAAACCAAGAGTTGGTTTTTTGAAAAAATAAACAAAACTGACAAACCTCTAGTTAGGCTTCTCAAAAAGAAAACAGAGAGCACCCAAATAGACAAAATAACGAATAAAAAAGGATTTGGTACAACCAACCCCTCAGAAATACAAGCATTTATCAGGGAATACTACGAAAAATTATATGCGTACTAACTAGACAACTTAGAAGAAATGGACAAATTCTTAAACACATACTCACTACCAAAATTCACATGGGAAGAGATAGAACATCTGAACAGATCCATAAGTAATCAGTTATCAAAAATGTCCCAACAAATAAGAGCCCTGGGTCAGATGGCTTCCCTGGGGAATTCTACCAGACATTTAAAACAGAATTAATACCCATTCTTCTCAAGCTACCCCAAAAAACAGAAATCGAAGGAAAACTTCTGGACTCATTTTAGAAGCCAGCATCACTTTGATTTCCAAGCCAGACAGAGGCAGGGCAGAAAAAGAGAACTACAGGCCAATATCCTTGATGAGTGTGGATGCAAAATTCCTCAACAAGATACTTGCAAATCGAATCCAACAACACATAAAAAGAATTATCCACCATGATCAAGTGGGATTCATTCCTGGGTTATAGGGCTGCTTCAATGTTAACAAGTCAATCAACGTGACTCATCACATTAAGAAAAGAAGATAGGGGCGCCTGGATGGCTCATCGGTTGAGCATCCGACTTAGGCTCAGGTCATGATCTCACTGCTTGTGGGTTCGGGCCCCGCATCGGGCTCTGTGCTGACAGCTCAGAGCCTGGAGCCTGTTTCAGATTCTGTGTCTCCCTCTCTGATTCTCCCCTTCTCTCTCTCTGCTGTCTCTCTCTCTCTCAGAAATAAATAAAAGACATTGAAGATTAAAAAAAAAAGAAAAGATAAAAACCATATGATCCTGTTTATAGATGAGGAAAAGCATTTGACAAAATACAGCATCTCTTCTTAATAAAGACCCTCAAGAAAGTCGGGATAGGGGAACTTACCTAAACATCATAAAAGCCATCTATGAGAAGCCCCCAGCTAACATCATCCTCAACGGGGAAAAACTGAGAGCTTTCCCCCTGAGATCGGGAACACGACAGAGATGTCCAACTCACCACTGTTGTTTAACATAGTGCTGGAAGTCCTAGCATTAGCAATCAGACAACACAGGGAAATAAAAGTCATCAGAACTGGTAAAGAAGAAGTCAAACTCTCACTTTTCACAGACGGCATGATCCTCTACATAGAAAACCTGACAGACTCCACCAGAAGCCTACTAGAACTGATCCATGAATTCAGCAAAGTTGCAGGATACAACATCAACGTACAGAAATGGGTCGCATTTTTATACACCAACAATGAAGCAACAGAAAGAGAAATCAAGAAACTGATCCCATTCACAATTACACACACACAAAAAAAAAAAAAAAACATAAAATACCTAAGAATAAACCAAACCAAGGATACAAGAGATCTTTATGATGAAAAGTATAGAAATCTGATGAAGAAAATTGAAGAAGACAGAAAGAAATGGAAAAACATTCCATGCT
>NW_024082866.1:0-76451 GCF_003009895.1 Hyaena hyaena
GGATGTGGGGGGGAGGGGGGGATGGGCATGAAGGAGGGCACTTTGGGGATGAGCACTGAGTGTTATGTAGAAACTAATTTGACAATAAACTATTTGTAAAAAAAAAAATAATAATAATACCGTGGGACCTTCTTCAGATCCTCTGCCTCCCTTTTTCTCCATCTCTCCCCAGCTCATTCTTTCTCTCTCTCTCTCTCCAAAATAAACAAAAACATTTTTAAAAATATAAGCAAGAAACTTGTTTGCCATATTAGAAAATTTAGACCTCATCCCAGAGGTAATGGGTAACGTTTAAAGGATTTTAAGCATGGTAGCAGTGTGATTGATTGCACTTTAGAGAAATAACTCTCCTGGCGGTGTGGAGGATGGATTTGAGGAGAAGGCACAAAGGAAAAGAGGATAGAACACCTGTTAAGACACAGTTATGGTGGTCCAGAATCTAAGTCAAAAGAGCTTCAGATAAAGCAGTAAGTAGTAGGAATGGGGAGAGAGGACACATTTGAAATCTATTAAGACAAAAATGGCTGGAATACTGGATTGTTTGATGTAGGAGGAAAGAAAGTAGGAAAAGTTTAGTTCAACTCCAAGCTTTCTGATGTGGGAAGATGGTGGTGCCACTAAGCAAGTTGAAATACAAAGAAGTAGAATAGAGATGAGGTGGTGGCAATGATACCAGTTTGTGACAAATGAAGGTTGAGATTCCTGAGTAACAATTAGGTGCCGATGTCCAAAATTCATCTAAGATAAGCCCTGACCTTTAACATACTACACATGTAGAAGAAGAAAACAACATTTTTATTGAAATTGCATTTATATGTAGGGTTAGCATTTGGATGAAGTATTATCAAAATAGTTGTTCCTAACAATTACCCTTTAGAGTCATCATCACATGTAAAAGTAGTTTCTTAGTACATAAAAATAAGGAGACAAAATTTCAAAAGACAAAATATGTTGCTCAAGCTAAAGATACAAGAAGATACAAGTTCCAAGAAGAACTTGGAATTGGAACACTTGTATTTGTATGGCAGTGGTGGGTTCCAGAAAGTAGCCCATGGCTCAGGAAAAAAAAAATGCTTGTAACAAATTCTATTTCTCTGATTTCCAGAATCAACATTGTGTTCCTTTATGCTAAATATGAAAATCCTCAAGAGGAAAGTAACTGTTTACACGTTTACATAAAATAACTACTATATATATATATATAATTTTATAGATTTCTGCTTTATCTGCATAGATATGTTACCTAAAAAATAAATTTCCTTTTTTCTCCTTATTTTTTATTGTGATAAAATGCACCTAACATAAAATCTACCGTCTTAATCATTTTAAGTGTACAGTTTAGTGCTATTAAATATATTCATAATGTTATCCAGCCATCATCACTATCCACCTTCATAACTCTCTCTACCTTGTAAAATTGAAACTCTATATCAATTAAACAATAACTTAAAATCTACCCCCTTCCACAGCCCATGGAAACCACCATTCTACTTTCTGTCTCTGTGATTTTTACTACTCTGAGTACCTCATATAGTGGAATGATACAGCATTCGTCTTTCTGTGACTGGCTTCTTTCACTTAGCATAATGTCCTCAAGGCTCATCTATGTTGTACCTTGTCAGAAATTTCTTCCTTTCTAAGGCTAATATTCCAATGTATATTTATACCACATTTTGCTTATCCATTCATCCAACAAGGAACACTTGCGTTGCTTCCATGTTTTAGATTTAATGACTAATTCTGTTTACAAACATGGGCGTGCTAATATTTCTTCTAGACTCTGCTTTCAATTCTTTTGAGCATATACTCAGAAGTGTAATTGCTTCATCATATAGTAAGTCCCCTTTTGTATGTATGTGGAACTGCTTTATTGCTTTCCATAGCAGCTGTACCAATTTACATTCCCACCGATAGTGCACAAGAGTTTCAATTTCTCCAAATCCTGGGCAATACATGTTATCTTCTGTTAAGTTTTTTTAGTTTTTTTTTTTTTTTAATGGGTGCCATCCTAATGAGTGTGAAATGGTGTATCACAAAGAAGTTTGGATTTGCATTCCCTTAATGATTACTGATCTCGAACATCCTTTCATGGACTCATTGGCTATTTTTACATATTCTTTGCAGAAATGTCTATTTAAATATTTTGCCCATTTTTAAACAAGTTATTTAATTTTGTTTTATTAAATTTTAGGATATCTCTAATTCTGGATATTAAATACTTAACATATACATGATTTGCAAATATTTTCTCCCATTCTGTTGGTTGTCTTTTTGCTGTTCATAGTATCTTTTGATGCACATTTTAAAACAATTTTCATGAAATCTAATTTGTCTGTTTTTTCTTCTGTTGTTTATGCTTTCAGTGTTATACTCAAGAAATCACTGCCAAATCAAATGTCATGAAGTTTTTGTCTTGTTTTCTTCTGAGAATTTTATAGTTTTAGGTCTTACATTTAGGTTTCTGATCCATTTTGAATTGTTATATATGGTGTTAGGTAAAAGTACAATTTCATTCTTTTACATGTGGATATCCAATTTTTTCCAACACATTTTCTTGAAAAGGCAGTTCTTTTATCCTTGAATGGTTTTGGCACCATTATCAAAAATCACTTGACCATGTATGCAAAAATTTATTTTTGGGTTTTCTATTTTTTTCATTGGTCTATATGTTTGCCTTTATATGAGTACCATGTTGTTATGATTCCTGTAACTATTCAGCAAGTTTTGAAATCAGGAATTGTGGGTCCTCCAACTTTGTTATTTTTCAAGACTATTTTACCTATTTTGGGTCCTTTGATATGCCAAATCAATTATAGCATGGGTTTTCTATTTTTGGAAATAATATCATTGGAATGTTGATTAAGATTTCATTGAATCTCTATATCAGTCTGGGTTGTACTGACATCATAATGGTATTAAATCTGCCAATCTATGAACACAAAATTTGTTTCCATTTATGTCTTTTTTTAGTGATGTTTGTTGTAGTTTTTAGTGTACAAATATTTAATTTCCTTCGCAAACTTAATTCCTAACTTTTCATGCTATTGTAAATGGAACTTACTGAGTTCCTATTTTTTATTTTTTATTTTTTTAATAGTTTACTGTCAAGTTGGTTTCCATATAACACCCAGTACTCATCGCCACAAATGCCCTCCTCCATACACTCACCCCCCTTCCCATCCCCGCACATCATCTGCCCTCAGTTTGTTCTCGGCATTCAAGAGTCTCTCATGGTTTGCCTCCCTCCCTCTCCCCAACTATTTTTCCCCTTCTTCTCCCCCATGGTCCTTCGTTAAGTTCCTCCTAATCCTCCTATATGTGCAAACATATGTTACTTGTCCTTCTTTACCTCATTTATTTTGCTCAGCATAACACCCTCAAGGTCCATCCATGTTGCTACACATGGCCAGATTTCATTCTTTCTCATTGCCATGTAGTATTCCATCGTACAGATTAACCACATCTTCTTGATCCATTCGTCCGTTGATGGACACTTAGGCTCCTTCCATGTTTTGGCTATTGTTGAGAGTGCTGCTATGAATATTGGGGTCCATGTGCTCCTATGTATCAGCACTCCTATATCCCTTGGGTAAATTCCTAGCAGTGGTATTGCTGGGTCATAGGGGAGTTCTATTGTTAATTTTTTGAGGAACCTCCACGCTGTTTTCCAGAGGGGCTGTACCAATTTACATTCCCACCAACAGTGAAGGAGGGTGCCCGTTTCTCCACATCCTCGCCAGCATATAGAGTTCTCTGATTTGCTCATTTTAGCCACTCTGACTGGAATGAGGTGGTATCTCAGTGTAGTTTTGATTTGTATTTCCCTGATGAGGAGGGATGCTGAGCATCGTTTCATGTGTCTGTTGGCCATCTGGATGTCCTCTTTGGAGAAGTGTCTGTTCATGTCTTCCTCACAGCATCATTTGTTTTTCGAGTGTGGAGTTTGTTGAGTTCCTTATAAATTTTGGATACTAACCCTTTATCTAATATGTCATTTGCAACTATCCTTTCCCATTCTGTTGGTTGCCTATTAGCTTTATGGATTGTTTCCTTTGCCGTGCAGAAGCTTTTAATCTTGATGAGGTCCCAACAGTTTATTTTTGCTCTTGATTCCCTTGCTTTTAGGGATGTGTCAAGTAAAAAATTACTGCGTTTGAGGTCAAGAAGGTTGTATCCTGCTTTCTCCTCTAGGGTTTTGATGGTTTCCTGTCTCACATTCAGGTCCATTATCCATTTTGAGGTTATTTTTGCGTATGGTGTGAGAAAATGATCTAGTTTCATTCTTTTGCATGTTGCTGTCCAGTTCTCCCAGCACCATTTGTTAAAGAGGCTGTCTTTTATCCATTGGATACTCTTTCCTGCTTTGTCAAAGATTAGTTGGCTGTATACTTTTGGGTCCAATTCTGAGTTCTCAATTCCATTCCATTGGTCTAAGTGTCTGTTTTTGCCGGAGGCCGGCTCCGGCAGGTCCAGGGGTCCCTGAAGGATGGACGGTGTTGGCGAGAGAGAGAATGAGAGAGCCCCGGAGATTCTTTCTGATCACCAGGCAGGCATCTCTGTACTGTCGGTTTTGGTGTCTTTATTTAAAAGTCCAGCAACAACATGAAGTCAAAGAAAAGAATTTCTTACAATGGGAGGCCTTTTATGATATCAATTGCAGAATTATTCTGACCAAGGAAATAACAGAATGTTCTTAGTAAAAAACAGGATAACATACAAATTAAATTGTATATAGATAAGCTAGGAGTTATTCCGTCTGGGTCTCAAGAGGATAAATGTTTCTGAATTGGTTTATTTGTGGAAACTAACATGGGGGCCCTAAATGTGTCAGTCTTTGCACCTGAGTTTATGTTTTAGCTACTCTTATCTATCCTCATCCCAGTTGCCAGTGTAAAGGAGGATGTTTGTGGAATGCAGGCCTTGAGGAAGGGACTGCCATGCTTCACCAATTAGCAAAGATATATGTAGTAACTATGTTCTGCCCTTATCTGTACCTTAACTCTAAATTAGGCTCTTTGTCTCGGGGCCAGGCTCAATTGTAACTCTTGTGTTCTTAACCCCCTTTATTATCTAAGCCTTGGGTCTGCAAGGCCCATAGGAAGAGCCTTTTGACAATCGCCCATAGAGATTTCATCTAAAGTCTCTTTTGTAAAGGCAGGAATATGCTTTTCCTTATGAGGTATCTGTATTCAGAATATGGGTCTGATATGGAATATTGTGAGGCCTGGTCAAGACCAGCAGGCTTATATCCAACACGAGCCAGTAGTAGCAGAAAGAGATACCACTTTTCGTTTCTCATGTCAGGAGCTGCAAACATTGCCACTTCCTTGCTGTGACTGCCATTCAGAGAAGCCGGTTCGGCTCCCTGCATGTTTTTGTGCCAATACCACACTGTCTTGATGATGACAGCTTTGTAGTAGAGGCTAAAGTCTGGGTTGGTGATGCCTCCCATTTTGATTTTCTTCTTCAATATTGCGTTGGCTATTAAGAGTCTTTTGCGATTCCATACAAATTTTAGGATAGTTTGTTCTAGTTTTGAGAAGTATGCTGGTGCAATTATGATTGGGATTGCATTTAGTGTGTCGATTGCTTTGGGTAGTAATGACATTTTAACTATATTTATTCTTCCTATCCATGAGCATGGAATGTTTTTCCATTTCTTTGTGTCTTCTTCAATTTCCTTCACAAGTTTTCTATAGTTTTCATCATACAGATCTCTTATATCCTTGGGTAGATTTATTCCTAGGTATTTTATGGTTTTTGTGCAATTGTGAATGGGATCCGTTTTTTAATTTCTCTTTCTGTTGCTTCATTGTTGGTGTATCAAAATGCAACCGATTTCTGTATGTTGATTTTGTACTCTACAACTTTGCTGAATTCTTAGATCAGTTCTAGTAGGCTTCTGGTGGATTCTGTTGGGTTTCCTATGTAGAGTATCATGTCATCTGTGAAAAGCGAAAGTTTGAATTCTTCTTTGCCAATTCTGATGCCTTTGATTTCCTTTTTTTGTCTGATGGCTGATGCTAGGACTTCCAACACTATGTTAAACAACAGTGGTGATAGGGGACATCCGTGTCGTGTTCCTGATCTCAGGGGAAAGCTCTCAGTTTTTCCCCGTTGAGGATGATGTTAGCTGAGGGCTTCTCATAAATGGGTTTTATGACGTTTAAATAAATTCCTCCTATCCCAAATTTCTCCAGGGTCTTTATTAAGAAGGGATGCTGTATTTTGTCAAATGCTTTTTCTACATCTATTGACAGGATCACATGACTTTTATCTTTTCTTTTATTGATGTGATGTATCACATTGATTGATTTGCGAATATGGAACCAGCCGTAAAACCGAGGAATGAATTCCACTTGATCTTGGTGGATAATTCTTTTTATGTGCTGTTGAATTCGATTTCCAAGTATCTTGTTGAGGATTTTTGCATCTTTATTCATCAAGGATATTGGCCTGTAGTTCTCTTTTCTTGCTGGCTCTCTGTCTGGCTTGGGAATCAGAGTGATTCTGGCTTCATAAAGTGAGTCTGGAGGTTTTCCTTCGATTTCTATTTTGTGGCATAGCTTGAGAAGAATGGGTATTATTTCTGTGGTAAATGTCTGGTGGAATTCTCCAGGAAAGCCTTCTGGCCCAGGGCTCTTATTTGTTGGGAGACTTTTGATAACTAATTCGATTTCCTCACTTGTTATGGGACTGTTCAGGATTTCTATTTCTTCCCATTATGTTATGGTTGTCTGTTGGTGTTTAGGAATTTGTCTATTTCTTCTAAGTTGTCCAATTTGTTGACATATAGTTTTTCATACTAGTCCCTGATAATTGTTTGTATTTCTGAGAGATTGGTTGTAATAAATCCATTTTCATTCATGATTTTGTCAGTTTGGGTGCTGTCTGTTTTATTTTTGAGAAGCCTGGCTAGAGGTTTGTCAATTTTGTTTATTTTTTCAAAAAACCACCTCTTTGTTTCATTGATGTGTTCAACTGTTGTTTTGGTTTCTATATTGTTTATTTGTACCCTGATATGTATTATTTCTCTTCTGCTGCTGGGTTTTGGTGTGTTCTTGCTGCTCTCCTAGTTCCTTTAGGTGCACTGTAGATTTTGTAAGTGGGTTTTTTCTAGTTTCTTGACATAGGCCTGGATTGCAATGTATTTTCCTCTTAGGACTGCCTTTGCCACATCCCAAAGTGTTTTGATTGTTGTATTTTCATTCTCATTTGTTTCCATATATTGCTTAATTTCTTCTCTAATTGCCTGATTGGCTCATTCATTCTTTAGTAGGGTGTTCTTTAGCCTCCATGTTTTTCGAGGTTTTCCAGACTTTTTCCTGTGATTGATTTCAAGTTTCATAGTATTGTGATCTGAAAGTGTGCATGGTATGGTCTCAATTGTTTTGTATTTATCAAGGGCTGCTATGTGACCCAGTAAGTGATCTATCTTGGAGAATGTACCATGTAAACTCGAGAAGAAAGTGAATTCGATAATTTCAAAATGTAGAATTCTAAATATGTCTTTCAAGTCCATCTGGTCCAATGTGTCATTGAGTTCCATTGTTTCTTTGGTAATTTTCTGTCTAGTTGCTCTATCCATTGCCTTGAGTGGAATATTAAAGTCCCCTGCAATAATCACATTCTTATCAACAACATTGCTTTTGTTTGTGTTTGTTTTATATATTTGGGTGCTCCCAAATTCCGTGCATAGATGTTTATAATTGTTAGCTCTTCCTGACGGATATACCCTGTAATTATGATATAATGCCCTTCTTCATCCTTGTTACTGCCTTTACTTTAAAGTCCGATTTTTTCGATATAAGTATGGCTTCTCCAGCTTTCTTTTGACTTCCGGTAACATGATAGGTATTTCTCCATCCCCTCACTTTCAATCTGAGGTGTTCTCAGGTCTAAAATGAGTCTCTTGTAAACAGAAAATAGATGGATCTTGTTATTTTATCCATTCTGATACCGTATGTCTTTCGATTGCTTCATTTATGCCATTTACATTCCATGTTATTATTGAAAAATATGAGCTTTGAATCATTGTGTTCTCTGTAGGATTCATGCTTGTATTGGTGTCTCTGGTACCTTGTGTTCTTTGCAACATATTCCTTACTGAGTCCCCCCTTAGGATCTCTTGTCAGGCCAATTTAGTGGTGATAAATTATTCGAATTTTGTATGGGAAAACATTTACCTCTCCCTCTATTCTGAATAACAGGATTACTGGATGAAGAATTCTTGGCGGCGTATTTTTCCTGTTCATCATATTGAAGGTTTCCTGCCATTCCTTTCTGGCCTGACAAGTTTCAGTAGATAGTCCTGCTACTACCGTTATGTGTCTACCTTTATATGTTAAGCCTCGTTTATCCCTAGCTGCTTTCAGAATTCTCTCTATATCCTTTTATTTTGCCAGTTTCACTATGATACATCCTGCAGAAGATGGATTTAAGTTATGTCTTACAGGGGTTCTCTGTGCCTCTTGGATTACAATATCTGTTTCCTTCCCCAGGTTTGGGACGTTCTCAGCTATGATTAGTTCAAATGCCCCTTCAATGCCTTTCTCTCTCCTCTTATTCTTCTGGAATTCCTATGATATGGATGTTGTTCCTTTTGAATGCATCACTCTGTTCTCGAATTCTCCTTTTGTGTTCCTGAATCAGTTTATCTCTCGTTTTCTCAGCTTCCTTGTTTTCTATAGTTTTATCTTCTAAATCACCTATTCTCCTCTCTGCCTCTTCAATCCATGCAGTGGCCACCTCCATTTTATTTTGCCCCTCATTTATAACATTTTTTAAATCATCATAACTATTTTTAAGATCCATGATCTTTGCAGTAATAAAGTCTCTGCTGTCTTCTATGCCTTTTTCAAGCCCAGAGATTAATTTTATGACTATTGTTCTAATTGTTTTTCAGTTATGTTGCTTATATCTGTTTTGATCAATTCTTTTTTTTGTGCACTTTAGGACTTTAATTAGTTTCATGTATAATTCACAAATCTTTTTTTTACAAATACTTTATTGTTAAGTTGGTTTCTATATAATACCCAGTGCTCATCCCCACAAGTGCCCTCCTCCATGCCCATCACCCTCCTCCCCCCCACACTTCCCTCAGCCCTGTTTGTTCTCAGCATTCAAGAGTCTCTCATGGTTTGCCTCCCTACCTCTCCCCCACTATTTCCCCCCTTCTTCTCCCCCACGGTCCTACGTTAAGTTCCTCCTAATCCTCCTATACGTGCAAAAAAATGGTATTTGTCCTTCTCTGCCTGACTTATTTCGCTCAGCATAACACCCTCAAGGTCCATCCATGTTGCTACACATGGCCAGATTTCATTATTTCTCATTGCCATGAAGTATTCCATAGTATAGATAAACCACATCTTCTTGATCCATTCTTCCGTTGATGGACACTTAGGCTCTTTCCATGTTTTGGCTATTGTTGAGAGTGCTGCTATGAACATTGGGGTACATGTGCTCCTATGCATCACCACTCCTATATCCCTTGGGTAAATTCCTAGCAGAACTATTGCTGGGTCATAGGGGTGTTCTAGTGTTAATTTTTTTGAGGAACCTCCACACTGTTTTCCAGAGGGGCTGCACCACTTTACATTCCCACCAACAGTGTAGGAAGTTGCCCGTTTCTCCACATCCTCGCCAGCATTAGAGTCCTCTGATTTGTTCCTTTTAGACACTCTGACTGGCGTGAAGTGGTATCTCAGTGTAGTTTTGATTTGTATTTCCCTGATAAGGAGGGATGCTAAGCATCGTTTCATGTGTCTGTTGGCCATCTTGATGTCCTCTTTGGAGAAGTGCCTGTTCATATCTTCTGCCCATTTCTTCACTGGGTTGTTTGTTTTTCGGGTGTGGAGTTTCTTGATTTCCTTATAGATTTTGGATATTAACCCTTTATCTGATATGTCTTTTGCAACTATCTTTTCGCATTCCATGTTTTGATCAATTCTTTAGCTGTCACTTTTTCCTAGAATTTCTTATGAAGAGAGGTCTTTTGTTTCATCATTTTGACTAGCTTTCTGTCTCTTTTGTGTTTTAAAAGCTTGTGTTGTGGTCTGCACCTGTGAGTACTGCTATATTAAAGGAGTCTCATACACTGTCCAGGGCCTGGCCATTCAGGAAATGGCTTTTGAAGGATGTGACTTGATCTCTCTTTTTGTGACTTTGGTTATTTTATTTCCCTACTCGTACTGATGGTTTGGACTCTCCATCATGCGTGCTTTTGTTTGTTCCTTGAAGTAGCCCTATAGTTAATCACGGCAATGTAGCAGCATTGGTCTTGTGGGAGGGGGCAGTATTTTTCTGCAGCATCTATCTAATTCCCGTACAAAAGTAGCTACCTAGTGCAGATGGGCGTGGTTTGGGGTAGGCTACTACCACCTCCACTGTGGGCCCCTTGCACCAATCCCTGAGGCCCTGCCTTGGTGGTTTAAGGGAGAAAAATGTCGACTCCCCAGTCCCTTCTTCTCAGACCAGGTGTCCCAAATCACTCCTTTGGAACTGCCCTCACTGTGCTACAGGCACAGATGAGGTGGGCCATCTCCTGTGCCCTACTCCCAGCCACATTCCAAGCTCTCACTCCATGCATGTTAATGATGCTGCCGAAAATGTAATCCCGTGAGCCATAGCACTTCAGGGCAGGTGACCGGTTCCTCCTGATACCTAGTGTGCCCCTGAGGTACCAGAAAACCCATGGAGAACTCCCCTTTTCCCCCAGTGTGGGAACAGTACACCAAGTCCAAAGAAAACTCTGAAGTTAGAGATGGGATCTCTCTCTCTGAAAGCACTACATTTAGAGACGGGATGATAGGATCCCTCTCCATCCCAGACTAAGATTTTTCTATTATCCAGAAATAGTCCTACATTTCCCCAGCCATTCTTTCTTTTCCCTTTGTCTCTCAGCAGAAGGGTATACCTACCCCCTGTACCCCCATGTCCTGGTTCGTTTTTATCTCCCCCCAGTTTGTAATCATGCACGGATGAGTCTGTCTTCCTAGTAGACTCCATTTCATTTCCTCCCAGATTCTTTGAGTTCAGAATCCTTTGGCTTCAGCCCTTCTTTGTTTGAGACATGCCGATGGGAAGTATGGAGCCCCCTACTTCTCCACTATGTGTTTTCTCTTTGCTCATCTTTAAGATATTTGTTTTGAAGTCTTTGTCTAGCACACTTGCTGTCAGGTCTTTTTCAGAGACAATTTCACTTTTTTTCCCCTTTGAATGAGACAGGCTTTTCTGCTTTTTCCTCTATGTTTTGTGGAAAACTGAATATTTGAATATAATAATGTGATAACTCTGGAAATCAGATTCTCCCCATTGTCTGGGTTTTGATGTATTTTGTTATTGTTTTTGTTTATTTTATTGTTTTTGTGATTGTTGTAAGCTATCTCTGTGTTGAGTAGTAACCTTAATTATAAGCGTAAGGTTTTCTTTTGTCTTTTCTGAGCCTGTGCCTTTCCCTAGGCATGTGTAGTCAATTTCTATTTTTTCCTATATATGTAATTGTTTTTGAATATCCTAGTCTTTAATGTCTAGCTTCCAAAGGTGGAAAAAGAAACATAAAGAGGTGAGGAATGTCATCAGCTCTTAAAATTCCCTAGAAGTCACATCTGGGAGAGGAGAGACTTGCTATAATGAGGGGAAATGCTGCAGCAATGGCCACCCACCTGTTTGTCTACACCACTGTGATCCAAAAAAGCAACTAGAAATCAAAACACAGATTCCTGATATCTGGAGAACAAAGTCCTTTTTGCCCATTCTGGTTTCTACAGTGTGATGAGTGCTTCAGAAAATCATGCACCACTGCTTGCCACAGGGCAGTAAGAGACTGTGATAATAGCAAAATTTTATAAAAGTTAACCACAATTTACCATCCTTCTCCTGCATGTTGTAAGATTTTAACAGAATTCAGAGTTCCAAAAATAGTTACACTAGATAGATTCTGCCAGTAAAATTGTTGGCTATGTGAGGAGACAGATTGTTGGTGTTTCCTACTCCGCCATATTCCCAAAATCTTCCTCCAAAAGAAATTTATTTTCAAAGAATCTGTTTTAAACAAGAATTCATACAAAGGGTGTTTCCTTAACTATGAACTAGCAAATCACATGCAGAATATATTGACTTGTCTTAAATTCATCTCCATTATCCAAAATAAGTTTTAGAAATTACTTGACTTGGTCCCTGTGAAAATATTTTTCTTTGAAATTAATCAAGGAAATTCACAATATATAAAAAGAAAACTATCTCCCATGGCTCTAATAGTCTTTTTGGTACCTTACATCTAATGTTTGATAAATTTTTTTTAAATATGAAATACTTAACATGAAATCCAAAAAAAATCTTTCATTCAACTTAACAGAAATGACGTATTATGAAAGATATGATTTTTGTCTCAGATATAGCCTCTCTGGTATTCACCCTCAATAACCCTACCCAAATATAAAGAAGCTTATTCCATATTTTTCTACATGTGTGGGGAAACTACTCTTTAAGCTCCATTTGAAGAGTCAAGATGAACACCTTGAAACTGTTGGAGTATGTTACAATATTTGATACCTATTTCCATCACTTATTTGGGCAAATTTGTCTCTAAGAGCCTTCTATTATTTCTCAGCAAAACTGGAATGAAAATGCCCACCTCATTGAGTTACTATATAATGAGAAAATACAAATAGTATGGATACTCCAGTGCCTTGCATATAATAAAATGTCAAATGTTGGTTACACACATATGCTAGTCATTATGGTATTAATTATAAATACAATAAGAGTACATAAAAGAGGAAAAGCTAATATGGCAGCTTATTAGGAGTATCCTAGGCTTGCCTCATCCCTCCTACACAACTAGATAATGATCAAATCTTTCTGAATACCCAAGAAATCAACCTGAGGACTGACAGAACAAACTACACAACTAGAGGGAGACAAAAGTCTACATTTAGGCAGGTAAGAAGTGCCGAGACATGGTTTGGGGCAGCAACGGATCACCTGTGCTGCAAAGGGAATGGAACCATGGTCATGAAGAAAGGCTAGAGAAAGAGGAACACACGATGGAACATAGAGGAAGAACATTTCCCAAAGCCATTGGTTAGGAAAATGGGAAAGAAAGGGATGATTTTCATGAGTTTTTGTTTGCAACCAGCAGAGCTTAAAGAGTGGAGTTTTCAAGGCCAATGGGCTTGGCTGGGATAGGGCCCTGAGGGCAAAGTCTTATTTCTGGATAGAAGGTGGGGAAACAACCTGGGAACAGACAGCATGGAAGTAAAGATCTGAGGAATACCTGAGGCAGACAGAGAAGAGATTGTTCACTCCTCTTGGAGTGCCACACTGAGAGGCGACATTCACAGAGAAACATCTACAGTGACAAAGGACCCGGCGGGTACCATTTCTCTCCCCAACTCCTCAATATAAGTTCAGAGCCACCTGAAAATGGCAGCTCACCCTGACCCTGGCTTCCTAGCCTACTTGCTCCAGGTCTCAAGGCCCTGCATTCTTACATGCCTGCCCTTCTTGGTCAAACCTCCCTCAATCCTAATGCCCAGAAACACTTCCTAGGAAGACCAACACAAACACCTGCCCACACCATGTCCCTAAAGTCTGGAGTTTTAAAAGTCAGCAAGCTTGTCTGACACAGAGATCAGAGGGCACACCATGCTGCTTCTATAGAGTAGGAGAACAGGCAACCCAGAGGAAGATAACATGGAAATGTACATGTGAACATCACCTGGGATATGCAAAGGGAGATTGTTTCACTCTTCTAAGGAACTTCCCTGGGAGCAACAAGCGTGGAGAACCCTCTCCAGAGACAAAGGAGCTGGTTGTAGCCATTTCTTTTCCCAACCCTCAATATAAGTGCAGAACCACCCACCTATGGTAAACAGAACAGTGAAAACCCTGTCTGCCTAACCTGCTTACATGGGATCCCATACACCTGTGCTCTGCCAGTAGTACATTTCCCTCTCAAGTTTACCTCAGTCTCAGTGAAGAAGGGTCCTTCCCCACAAGACCAGAAGAAACTCCTGCCCACACCATGTCTCCAGACCAGACAGTTCTAGAAAGCTTCAGTTCTATTGGAAGTAGTATCATGTCTCATTCAAGCAGACCAGAGCACACCCAGGTAAAACTCACCACACTGCCCAGGGATCAAACATTGCCCGCTGCAGGCAAAGACCCTCTGCAGACGACTGGCCTGAAGAACAGATAGCAA
Source organism: Hyaena hyaena (assembly GCF_003009895.1). Taxonomy (NCBI): domain Eukaryota; kingdom Metazoa; phylum Chordata; class Mammalia; order Carnivora; family Hyaenidae; genus Hyaena; species Hyaena hyaena. The sequence continues at coordinate 14,204 of NW_024082866.1, forward strand.
AAACATAGTATCAGAGTGCATGCAGCAAACACCAGAGACACTCCTTGAAGAGCCAGGAGCTGGATATTATATGGCCTCTTCTTCAAGAAGTCATCACTTTCTATTCTATTGTATAAATAAAACACATCTTCTTGAAATGTGGCCATGTGTAGCAACATGGATGGAACTTGAGGGTGTTATGTTGAGTGAAATAAGTGAGGCAGAGAAGGACAAATACCATATGTTGGCACGTCTAGGAGGATTAGGAGGAACTTAATGGACGACCGCGGGGCAGAAGAAGAAGGGAAATAGTGGGTGAGAGGGAGAGAGGCAAACAATGAGGGACTCTTGAATGCTGAGAACAAACTGAGGACTCATGGGTGTGGGGGGTAGGAGGGAGATGGGTATGGAGAAGGGCACTTGTGGGGATGGGCACTGGGTGTTATATGGAAACCAACTTGACAATAAACTATTTGTAAAAAAAAAAAAAAAAGAATGAAAGAGGAGATCACAACCAAAACTGCAGAAATGCATACAATAATAAGTGAATATTACAAGCAATTATATCTCAATAAAATAGGCAATCTGGAAGAAATGGACAAATTCTTAGAAACATATAAATTACCAAAACTGAAACAGGAATAAATAGAAAAATTGAACAGATCCATAACCAGTAAAGAAATCGAATTAATAATCAACAGTCTCAAAAAAAAAAAATGGGTCCAGGGCTGAATGGCTTTCCAGGGGAATTCTGTAAAACATTTAAAGAAGAGTTAACACCTATTCTCTTGAAGCTATTCTAAAAAGTAGAAATGGAAGGAAAACTTCATTACATGAAGCTAGCATAACCTTGATCCCCAAACCAGACAAAGACCCCACCAAAAAAGAGAACTACAATCCAATTTCCATAATGAACATGAATGCAAAAATCCTCAAAAAGATACTAGCTAACTGGATCCAACAATACATTACAAAAATTATTCATAATGACCGAGTGGGATTTACACCTGCCATGCAGGGCTGGTTCAATATACACAATACAATCAATGAGATACATCACATCAATAAAAGAAAAGACAAGAACCACATGATCCTCTCAATAAATGCAGAGAAAGCATTTGACAAAATACAGCATCCTTTCTTGATATAAACGCTCAAGTAAGTAGGATTAGGAGGAATATACCTCAAGAGCATAAAAGCCATATATGAAAGAACTACCACTAATATCATCCTCAATGGGGAAAAACTAAGAGATTTCCCCCTAATGTCAGGAACAATACGGGGATGTCCACTATCACCACTGTTATTCAACATAGTATTATAGTATTGGAAATCTTAGCCTCAGCAATTAGACAAAACAAAGGAATAAAAGGCATCCAAATAGGCCATGAGGAGGTCAAACTTTCACTCTTTGCAGATGACATGATACTCTATATGGAAAACCCAAAAGATTACCCCAAAAAACTACCAGAACTGATCCATGAATTCAGCAAAGTCTCAGGATATAAAACCAATGCACAGAAATCAGTTGCATTTCCATACACTAATAATGAAGCAACAGAAAGAGAAATCAAGGAATTGATTCCATTTACAATTGCACCAAAAAAAGCATAAAATACCTAGGGATAAATCTAACCAAAAAGGTGAAAAAATTATATACTGAAATCTATAGAAGGCTTATGAGAGAAATTGAAGAATACATTTAAAAATGGACAAAAAATATTCTATGCTCCTGAATAGGAAGAACAAATATTGTTAAAATGTCAATATTTCCCAAACCAATCTACATATTCAATGCAATACCTATCAAAATACCACAAGCATTCTTCACAGATATAGAACAAACAATCCTAAAATTTGTACTGAACCAGAAAAGACCCTGAATAGCCAAAGCAATCTTGAAAAAGAAAACCAAAGCTGGAGACATCACAATCCCGGACTTCAAGATGTATTACAAAGCTGTAATCATCGAGACAGAATGGTATTGGAACAAAAACAGACACTCAGATCAATGGAACAGAATAAAGAACCCAGAAATGGACCCACAAACGTATGGCCAGCTAATCTTTAACAAAGCAGGAAAGAATATCCTATGGAATAAAGACAGTCTCTTCAGCAAATGGTGATGGGAAAACTGGACAGCGACATGTAGAAAAATGAATCTGGACCACTTTCTTATACCATACACAAAAATAAACTCAAAATGGATGAAAGACCTAAATGTAATACAGGAGTCCATCAAAATCTTAGAGGATAAAGCAGGCAAAAACCTCTTTGACTTTAACCACAGAAACGTCTTATTCAACACGTTTATAGAGGCAAGGGAAACAAAAGCAAAAATGAACATTTGAAACCTCATCAACATAAAAACATAAAAGGGAAGGTGAAGAAAGCAATCAACAAAACTAAAAGGCAACGGACAGAATGGGAGAAGATATTTGCAAACGACATATCAGATACAGGTATCCAAAATCTATAAAGAACTTAGCAAATTCAACACCCAAAAATAAAATAATCCAGTGAAGAAATGGGCATAAGACCCAAATACACATTTCTCCAAAGAAGATATCTATATGGCAAACCAACACATGAAAAAATGCTCAACATCACTCATCATCAGGATAATACAAATCAAAACCACAAAGAGATACCACCTCGCACCTGTCAGAATGGCTAACATTAACAACTCAGGCAATGACACATGTTGGCGAGGATGCAGAGAAAGAGGAACCCTTTTGCTCGTGGTGGGAATAAAAACTGGTGCAGCCACTCTGGAATACATTTTGGAGGTTCCTCAAAAAAATTAAAAAGAGAACTACCCTATGGCCCCGCAATGGCACTACTGGGTATTTATCCAAAGGATACACGGGCTTACCCATAAGATGCAGGTGTGCTACTCTGAAGGGCCACATGCTCCCCAATGTTTATAGCAAAGCTATTAACAATAGCTGAAGTATGGGAGGAGCCCAAATGTACATAGACAGATGAATGGATAAAGAAGATCCATTCTTGTATATGTACACACCACACACACACACACACACACACACACACACACAATGGTACATTACTTGCAATCACAAAGAATGAAATCTTGCCACTTGCAACATGGATAGAACTAGAGGGTATTATGCTAAGTGATATTAGTCAGAGAAAAACAAATATCATATGATTTCACTCATATGCAGAATTTAAGATACAATACAGATGAAAATAAGGGAAGGGAATCAAAAATAATATAAAAGCAGGGAGGGGGACAATTCATAAGAAACTCTTAAATATAGAGAACAAACAGAGTTGCTGGGGGGGTAGTGGGGAGGGATGGACTAAATGGGATGAGCACTTGTTGGGATGAGCACTGGGTGTTACATGTAGGAGATGGATCACTGGATTCTACACCTGAAGTCATTATTGCACTACGTGCTAATTAACTTGGATGCAAATTTTTAAAAATTAAATAAATAAATAAATAAAAATAAATGAGTTTTTAAAAATAATTAAATACATAATTAGAAAGGTTTGATCCAATTTCCTCTTGAGCTGTAGCTTTTTAGGACTCTATGGTCAGTAGATTTGGTGATTGGGGAATATTGTGCTGGTCTTCTGGGGAGGGGCCCACTGTTGCTCTGGCTCTCAGGCAAGCTTGCCCTAACATAAAGGCATTTGCAGAATTCAGGATGATAGGGCTTTAAGTCACTTAAACCTCCACTGTATGCACTGTGCTGGTCACTGAAGTCCATCTGTGCTGAGGGGTGGAAGATAATAATGGCATCAGCCCACTCTTTCATCTCTGGGGAGAGAATTTTCTGCCCAATACTGTTCAGGACACTCTCATAGCAGAGCAATCAGTCTCCCCTAATATGTCCCAGGGATGCCTCAAATCCCTGCCTTCACCCTGTCTGTGTCTGAGCCATCTGCCCATCCTGCTGTGCAGTGCTTTTATGTTTTATCTCAGGCATAAGGCTGGGTTTTAAAACTCCAAATTTTAGGACCTGACATGGCATGGACCTGCACTGATCCTGTGAGGGAGAGTCTCACCATGCTGTAGCTGGTGCTGGTTTGTTCCAGAGGGGCAGTCACATGAATGCACAGGGGCTTGGATTTTATTTTTAAGCATAACAAAAGACAGAACCCAGGTTAGCCACCCTCAGCAGGTTTCTCTCTGCTTATGCTAATGAAAGGGGCAGCTCTATGGTGCCCACCAGCTATTTTGTCCCCTGAGAGACAGAGCCATCTTTCCCAAATGCACTCCAAGAAGAAGTGTCTCTCCCAGTGTGACCCAGGGGATCCTTAGACTACATTGTCTGCTCCCAGGCCTCTGCACTCTTTCTTCAAAAGGCGTAGAGCTATTTCTGCCATGCTCCACTTCAGCGATGGCACAGACTTATAAAAACATCAGACTTTGAGTTCCGCAGCTTATAAAACTTGTGATAATCAGCCCCTCTCATTTCTCCAATGATGTGGAGAAGTGTTTTTGTTGTGCAATCCTGGTACTGCAAGCTGATGGATCTCTCTCTCTCTCTCTCCTCTCTGATCAGAGTTCTCTCCCCTTTGCAGCATTCATGATTCTTTTCTTCTCCAAATCCCTTCTCCACACATCCTAACTTCCTCTTTTCTCCATGTGGTTGTTAAGTTTGTTCTTCCAGTCCTCAGATTGATTTCTTGGGAGCACATGTACCCCAATGTTCATAGCAACACTCTCCACAATAGCCAAAACATGGAAAGAGCCTAAGTGTCCATCAACGGACGAATGGATCAAGAAGATGTGGTTTATTTATACGATGGAATAGTACATGGCAATGAGAAAGAATGAAATCTGGCCATGTGTAGCAGCATGGATGGACCTTGAGGGTGTTATGCTGAGCGAAAGAAGTCAGGCAGAGAAGGACAAATACCATATGTTTGCACGTATAGGAGGATTAGGAGGAATTTAACGGAGGACCGCGGGGTAGAAGAAGAGGGGAAATGCTGGGGGAGAGGGAGAGAGGCAAACCATGAGAGACAGAATGCTGAGAACAAACTGAGGACTGATGGGTATGGGAGTAAAGGGGGCTGATAAGTATGGAGGAGGACACTTGTGGGGATGAGCACTGGGTGTTATATGGAAACCAACTTGACAATAAACTATTTGTAAAACAAAAAAAGAATGATTTTATATTTATCTACCTGTGTTCAAGGGATGAAGCAAGCATCAGGTCCTGCTACAGATCTTCCATCTTAACTCCAGCCTCTAGCTAATTACTATAACTTTTAAATTATTTTTCTAATTCCATTTTGTTACTAATAACCAGTTTTTTCAGATTATGTATTTCTTCCTGATTCAGTATTAGATTGTATGTTTCTAAGAACTTAACCATTTACTCTAAATTTTCCATTTTTTTGGTTTATAATTGTTTATAATAGTCTCCTATGATTTTTTAAATTTCTGTACTATCATATGTAGTTTCTTTTTCATTTTCAGTTTTATTTATTTGGGCCTTCTCTTTTTGCTTGATAAGTGTGGTAAAGGTTTGTCAATTCTATCTTTTCAAGGAACAAGCTCTTAGTTTCATTTATGTTTTCTATTGGTTGTTTAAGTCTTTATTTAGTTTGTTTTTGCCCTTATATTTATTGTTCCCTTCTTTCTAGTAACTTTGGTCTTTGTTTGTTCTCTTTTAATTTTTTCTTAATATTTAAGGTTAAATTGTTTGAGATTTTTCTTGTTCCTTGAGGTAGACCCATATCGCTATAATCTTAGAATTGATTTTGCCATGTCGCATAAATTTTGGAACGTTATATTTTCTTTTTTGTCTCAAGTTATTTTTTGATTTACATTTCTTTGCTTCACTGACCCGTTTGTTTTTCGTTTTTGTGGGTTTTATTTTTTGGTTTGATTAGTCTCCATTTGGTTTTTTTCCAGTTTTTTTTCCTGTAATTTATTTCTAGTTTGATATAATATCAATCTTTTTGAAATTTATTGCGACTTATTTTGTGGCATAATATGTGATCTAATGCAGAAAACGTTCTATGTGTGCTGGAGAGGAATATGTATTCTGCTGCACTTGGATGGAATATTCTGTGTATATATATATATATATATTAAATTCATTTAGTCAAATGGGACATTTAAACCAATCTTTTTGTTTTTTTTTTTTTAATTTTCAGTCTTGATGACTTTTCCATTAAGGTAAGTTGGGTGTTAAAGGTCCTTACTATTATGGTATTACTGTCAATTTTCCCCATTAAGTCTTTTAATATTTACTTTGTGATTTTTATGTGCTTCTCTATTGTGTGCATAAATATTTACACGTGTTGTATCTTCTTGGTAGATTGCTTTCCTTATCATTATGTTATTCTGTTTCTGTTCTTAAAGCCTTTATTTTATGACTATTTTGCCTGATACAGGTATTGCTACTCTGGCTTGTTTTTTGTGTTGTTTGCTTTTTTTTTTTCTGTTTGTTTTTACTTATTTGCTTCAAATATCTCTCTTTACTTTCAGTCTGTGTGTATTTTAAAATTTTTTAAAGGTTTATTAATTTCTGAGAGACAGAGAAAGACAGCGTGAGCAGGGGAGGGTCAGAGAGAGAGGGAGACACAGAATCTGAAACAGGCTCCAGGCTCTGAGCTAGCTGTCAGCACAAAGCCTGAAGCAGGGCTCGAACCCACGAGCTGTGAGATCATAACCTGAGCCGAAGTCGGATGACCAACCGACTGAACCACCCAGCCGCCCCAGTCTGTGTGTATTTTCAAATCTGAACTGAGAGGTACCTGGGTGGCTCAGTCGGTTGAGCATCTGACTTGAGCTTGGGTCATGATCTCACAGTTCGTGAGTTCAAGCCCCGCGTCGTGTTCTGTAATGACAGCTCGGATCCTGGAGTCGCTTTGGATTCCGTGTCTCCCTCTCTCTCTGACCCTCCCCTACTCACAGTTTGTCTATTTGTCTCTCTCTCCCTCTCAAAAATAAACATTAAAAATAAAAAAAATAAATCTGAACTCTTGTAGGCAACATTTAGAGGTTTGTTTGTTTGTTTGTTTGTTTTTAAATCCATACAGTAACCCTTATATTTTGATTAGAACATTTAGTCCATTGGGGCACTTTGGTATTTCAGTCTGTTAAGCATCCAAGTCTTGGTTTTGACTCAGGTCATGATCTCACAAATCATGAGTTCAAGCCCTGAGTAGGGCTCTATACTGACAGTGCAGAGGGTGCTTGGGATTCTCTGTCTCTCTCTGATTTTCCCCCACTCACAACTTCTGTCTCTCTCTCAAAAATAAACATTAAAAGTAAGGAATTTAGGGGTTCCTGGGTGGCTCAGTCAGTTAAGTGTTTGACTTTGGTTCAGGTCATGATCTCATAGCTCATGAGTTCAAGCCCTGGATCGGGCTCTGTGCTGAAGGCTCAGAGCCTAGAGCCTTCTTGGGATTCTGTGTCTCCCTCTCTCTCTGCCCATCCCCCTGTTCATGCTCTGTCTCCCTCTCTCTCTCAAAAATGAATAAACATTAAAAATTTTAAAAAAGAAGTTTAAAAAATAAAGAATATTTAGTTCATTTATATTTTGTTTATTTTTTAAATATTCTTGACACATAATGTTACATTAGTTTCCAGTGAACAGCAGAGTGATTCAAGTTCTCTATATTTTATAGTGTGCTTATCACAAGTGTAGCCACAGTCTGTTGCTAAACAATGCTATTATGTTATCGACTATATTTCCTATGCTGTGCTTTTTGTTCTTGTGACTTTTTCATTCCATAACTGGAAGTCTGTATCTCCCACTATTGTTTACCCATTTTGACCATTTCCCCACCTACTTCCACTCTGACAACAATTAGTTTGTTCTCTATATTTATGTCTAATTCTTTATTTTGTTTATTTATTTGGATTTTTCAGATCCCCATTTAAATGAAATCAACTGGCATTTGTCTTTTCCAGTCTTATTTTACTCTGCATAATACTACCTAGGACCATCCATGCTGTCACAAACTGCATGATCTTATCGTCTTTTTTAGCTGTGGAAATATTCCAGAACACATCTTCCTTGTCTATTTTTCTACTGATAAACACTTAGGTTGCTTGCATATCCTGGCTATTCTAAGTAATGTTGCAGTAAATATAAATGTGCATATATCATTTGAATTAATATTTTCACTTTCTTTGAGTCAATACCCAGTAGTAGAAATATTGGATCATGTACTATTTCTTTTTTAATTATTGATGAAGCTCCATGGTGTTTTCCACAGTGTTTGGACCAATTTACATTCCCACCAACTGCATATGAAGGTTCCCTTTTCCTCACATTCTTGCCAACACTTGTTATTTCTTGTGTTTTTGTTTAAGCCATTCTGACGAGTGTAATGTGATAGTTCATTATGCTTGTAATCTGCATTTTCCTAATGATCTGTGATGTTGAGAATGTTTTCATGTGTCTGATGTTCATCTATGTGTCTTCTTTTTAAATTATGTCAAGTTTATTTATTCATTTTGAGGGAGAGACAGAGGGGGCTGAGAGAGAGACAGAGAGGGAGAAAGTGAGAGAATCCTGAGCAGGCAATGTCAGCACAGAGGCAGATGTGGTGCTTGAACTCACAAACCATGAGATCATTTTAGCCGAAACCAAGAGTTTGACTCAACCCACTGAGTCACCCAGGTGCTCCTCTATGTGTCTTCTGTGGAAATATGTCTACTCAGAAACTCTGCCTATTTTTTAAAAATTCCTGTATAACATACAGTGTTATATTAGTTTCAGGTGTACAATATAGTAATGCAACAATTCCATACCCCACCCGGTGCTCATCACAGTTTCACTCCTTAATCCCCACCCTCCTTCCCTCTGGTACCCATCAGTTTGTTCTCAATAGTTAAGAGTCTGTTTATTGGCTTGTCTCACACTCTTTTTTTTTTTTTTTTTGAGAATTTTTTTTTGTTTCTTGAATTCCACAAATGAATGAACTCATATGGTATTTGTCTTTCTCTGACCAACTTATTTCACTTAGCATTTTATTTTCTAGCTCCATCCATGTCATTGCAAATGGCAAGATTTCATTATTTTTATGGATGAATAAAACTCCATTGTATATATATACCAACTCTTATTTTTCCATTCATCTATCCATGAACACTTTGTCTGTTTCCATAACTTGGCTCTTATAAATAATGTTCCTATAAACATAGGGATGCTTGTGTCCCTATGAGTTAGCATTTTTGAATTTTGGGGATAAATAGCCAGTAGTGAAATTACTTGATCATAGAATGGTTTTATTTTTAAATTTTTGAGACAATTGCTGTCTTCCAAATGGTCGCACCAGTTTACATTCCCAACAACATTCCACAAGTGTTCCTTTTTCTCCACATCTTCACCAACACTTGTTGATTTATTGATTTTTTATTTTAGCCTTTCTTACAGGTGTGAGGTGATGTCTCACTGTCGTTTTGATTTGCATTTCCCTGATGATCAGTGATGGTGAGCATCTTTTCATGTGTCTGTGGGCATCTGTGTGTCTTCTTCGGAGAAGTGTCTATTCATGCCTTCTGCTTATTTTTTAATTGGATTTTTTTTGGTTTTTGGTGTTGAGTTGTATAAGTTCTTTACATATTTTGGATACAAACCCTTTATAAGATATGTCCTTTGCAAATATCCTCTCCCCTTGCCTCTTAGTTTGTTGATTGTTTCAGCTGGTATATAGAAGACTTTTATTTTGATGTAGTCCCAATGGTTTATTTTTTACTTTATTTCCCTTGTCTCAGGAGACATGTCTAGAAAAATGTTGCTAAGGTCAATGTCAAAGAACTGATTGCCTCTGCTCTCTTTGAGGATTTGTATGACTTCACATCTCATATTTAGATCTTTAATCCATTTTTAATATTTTATGTATGTTGAAAGTGGTCCAGTTTCATTTTTTTCATGTATATGTACAGTTCTCACAATACTATTTGTTGAAAAGGTTGTCTTTTTACCATTGGATAACCTTCGCTGCTTTGTCCAAGATTAATTGATCATATAATTGTGGGTTAATTTCTTGGTTTTCCAGTCTGTTCTATTGATCTAGGTGTCTATATTTTTCCAGTATCATACTGTTTTGATTGCCTTGACTTTGTAATATAACTTGAAATCTGGAATTGTGATGCCTCCAGCTTTGTTTTTATTTTTCAAAATTGCTTTGGCAATTAGGAGTCTTTTATGGTTCCATAAATTTTATGATTTTTGGTTCTAGTTCTGTGAAAAATGCTATTAGGATTTTGATAGGGATTGTACAGATAAATCTACATCGCTTTCTTTAGAGTAGATATGTTAGAAATACTGGTCCTTCCTATCCATGAGCATGGAATGGGTTTTCCATTTCTTTCTGTGGTCTTCAATTTCAGTTATCAATGTTTTATGGTTTCATAGTATAGGTCTTTCACTTCTTTGGCTAAGTTTACTACTAGGTATCTTACTACGTTTCATGCTTGATAAATAAGATTGTTTTAAGGTTATATATTTATTTTGAGAGAGATAGAGTGAGCGAGAGAGAGAGCGGGCGGGCGCGCGCGCGCGAGAGCAAGAGAGAGAGCGCGCGCGCGCGCGCGAGAGAGAGAGAGAGAGAGAGAGAGAGAGAGAGCGAGAGAGAGAGCAAGCAGGGGAGGGCAGAAAGAGAGGGAGACAGAGTATCCCAAGCAGGCTCAATACTGTCAGTGTAGAGTCCCACGCTGGGCTCAATCTCACTAACTGTGAGATCATGACCTGAGTTGAAATCAAGAGTCAAGTGTTTAACCAACTGAGCCACCCAGACACCCCCAAATAGAATTTTCTTAATTTCTCTTTCTGCTTCTTCATTATTAAGGTATAGAAATGTAACAGATTTATGCACACTGATTTTGTATTCTGCAACTTTACTTAATTAATCAATTCTGGCATTTTTTTCATGGAGTCTTTTGGATTTTCTACATATACTATCATGTCATCTGAAAATCATGAATGTTTTACTTATTTCTTACCAAACTGGGTGCCTTTTTTTCCCCCTTCTTGTGTGATTGCTAAGGCTAGGTATTACAGTAGTATGTTGAATAAAAATGAGAGTGGACGTCTTTGTCTTGTTTCTGACCTTAGGGGAAAGTTCTCAGTTTTTCCTCACTGTAGATTATTTTCAAGGTGGGGTTTTCATATATGGGCTTTATGATGTTGGGGTATGTTCCCCCTAAACTTAATTTATTGAATACTTTTATCATGAATGAATGTTGTACTTTGTCAAATACTTTTTCTGAATCTATTGAGATGATAATGTGCTTTTAATCCTTTCTCTTATTGATGTGATATTTACATTAATTGATTTGTGAATATTAAACCACACATGCACCCTGGGAATAAATCCCATCATGGTGAATGATTTTTTAAAATATATTATCAGATTCTGTTTGCTAGTACATCGTTGAAGATTTTTATATTTGTTTTCTACAAAGATAGTGGCCTATAGTTCTTCTTTATGTGCTGTGTGTGTTTATCTGGTATTGGTATCAGACTAATACTGGACTCATAGAATATATTTGGAATTTTTCCTTCCTCTTCTATTTTTTGTAATAGTTTGAGAATAATAGGTACTAACTCTTTAAATGTTTTGAAGAATTGGCCTGTGAAGCTATCAGGTCCTGGACTTTTGTTCATTGGGAGTCTTTCTTTCTTTCTTTCCTCTCTCCTTTTTTTTTTTTTTTTTTTTTTTACTGATATAGTATCCTTTCTGGCAATTGTTGTATTCAAATATTCTGTTTTTTCCTACTTCAGTTTTGGTAGGTTATGTGTTCTTAGGAATTTATCAATTTCTTCTAGGCTGTCCAATGTGTTGGCATATAATTTTTTAAATAATATTCTCTCTCAATTGTTTGTATTTCTGTGGCATTGGTTATTATTTCTCCTCTATAATTTGTAATATTTTTTTAGTCCTTTTTATTTTTTGATGAGTCAGACTGTAGCTTCTTGAATTTTGTTTATCTTTTCAAAGAACCAGCTCCTGGTTTTATTGATGTGCTCTAGTGTTTTGTGTGTGTGGTTTTTACTTTCTATGTCATTTATTTCTGCACTAATATTTAGTATTTTCTTCCTTATGCTGGTTTTGGATTTTGTTTGCTCTTCTTTTTCTAGCACTTTAGGTGTATGTTTAGGTTGTACATTTGAGATTTTTCTTTCTTCTTGACGTAAGGCTGTATTGGTATAAATATAGCTCGTAAAACTGCTTTTGCTGCATCATAAAATTTTGTGTTTTCGTTTTTATTTATTTACATTAATTTATTTATTTCCATGTACTTTTGGATTTATTTTCTGACTTCTTGGTTAACCCACTCATTTCCTAGTAACATGTCATTTAACTTCCATGTTATTTGTGCGTTTTCCAGAATTTTTTTCTTGTGGTTGATTTCTACTTTCATAGCATTGTGTTAGGAGAAGATACATGGTATGATTTCATACTTTTTGAATTTGTTGAGACTCATTTTGCGGCTAAATATGTAATCTCTTCTGGAGAAGGATCCATGTGCACCTGAAAAGAATGTGTATTCTGCTGTCTTAGGATGGAATGTTCTGTATATACCTCTTCAGTCCACCTGGTCCAAAGTGCCACTCAAAGCCATTGTTTCCTTGTTGATTTTGTGATTGGATGATCTGTCCATTGATGTAAGTGAGGTAGTAACATCCCCTACTATATCGTACTAATATTGATTAGTTCCTTAATATTTGTTGTTTAATGTTTCAAATATTTGAGTGTTCATGTTGAGTTGCATAAATATTTACAATTCTTAGATTTTCTGGTTGGATTTTCCCCTTTATTATTATATAGTGTTCTTCTTTGTCTCTTGTTACAACTTTTATTTTAAAGTCTATTTTGTCTGTCACAAGAAGCCCAAGTAACAATATTAATATCATTCATTTGCATGACAGTTGTTTCTCCATTTCCTCACTTTTTGTCTGCAGATGTGTTTTGGTATAAAATAAGTCTCCTGTAGATAACATATAGATGAGTGTTGTTTTTTAATCCATTCTGTCAACCTATGTCTTTTAATTGATGTGTTTAGTCCATTTATATTCATAGTAATTGATACCTACATATTTATTGTCATTTTATTACTTATTTTGTGGTGGTTTCTGAACTATTTCTCTGATCTTTTCTTTTCTTTCTTTCATGGTTTCCTCGTTTTCTTAACTGATATATTTGGATTTTCTTTCTCTTTATCCTTTGTATATATATTAGTAGTTTTTAATTTGTATTTCCAATTAGGTTTGTATATAACATCTTCTGCATATAGTAGTTTATATTAAGTTGGTTGTCACTTAAGTTTGAACCCATTTTCCCCATGAGAACTCATCTTCTCCCTACATTTTAGTTATATTCTGTCATTATTTATAACCTTTTATTTTGTGAGCTCCTCGACTCATGTTTTACAGAAATATTCATTTGTGTTTCCTACTTCCGTACTGTCACTTTTGATCTCTCCTCTCCACTCTAACATTCCCTTTAATATTTTTTGCAGGGCTGATTTCGTGTTCACAAACACCTTTAGTTTCTGTTTGTCTGCAAAATTCTTTATCTCGCCTATTCTAAATTATAGACTCAATGGATAGTCTCTTGGCTACAGATTATTCCTAATCAGAACTTTGAATATATCATTTCACTACCTATATACTTAGAAAATTTCTGCTGAAAAATCAGCTGATAGCCTTATGAGATTTCCCTTGTATATAAGTGAAACAAAACAAATGAGGAAAAGGGGAAAAGTGTCTGTTTTTTGGTTTGGTTCTTTCTCTCTTTTTTTCACTTTTCTCATTTGTTTTGTTTCTTAAATTCCACATATGAGTGAAATCATATGGTATTCATTTTTCTCTGACTTATTTCACTTATTTGTAATCTTTGGGAAAATCTCTAGTTTTTAAATGCTCGTTCATAGGGCGGTTTTATTTCTAACATTTTGAGGAACATTCATATTATTTTCCAGTGTGTCTGCATCTGCATTCTCACCAACAGGGCAAGAGGGTTCCCATTCTGTACAATTTCACCAACACCTGTTGTTTTCCTGAGTAGTATATTTTCTGACAGGTGTGAGTTGATATTTGATTGTAATTTTGATTTCTTTTCCCTGAAGATAATTGACGTTGAGCAGATATCTTTTCATGTGTCTGTTGGCCATCTTGATTTCTTCTTTGGAAAAATGTCTATTCATGACTCCTGCTCATTTTTAATTGGATTATTTCTTTTTTGAGTGTTGAGTTTTATAAGTTCTTTACATATTTTAGGTACTAACCCTTTATCATATATATCATTTGCAAATATTCTCTCCCATTCTTTGGGTTGCCTTTTAGTTTTGTTGATTGTTTCCTTTACTGTCTAGAAGCTTTTTATTTTGGTAATGTCCCAATATTTTGTTTTTTCTTTATTCCCCCTTGCTTCAGGAATCCTATCTAGAAAAAGTTGTTACGGCCAAATTCAAAGAGGTTACTGCTTGTATTCTCCTCTAGGATTTTGATAGTCTACTTTTTCATGTTTAGGTCTTTTATCCATTTTGAGTTTGTTTGTGTATGGTGTAAAAAAGTGGTCCAGTTTCATTCTTTTGCCTGTTTCTGTCCAAATTTCCCAGCACCATTTTTGAAGAGACTGTTTTGAGGACTTTCTATATATACTATTATGTTATCTGCAAAGACTGACAGTTTAACTTGCTGTTTACCAATATGGAAGTTTCTTTTTTATTTTTTTTCTGATTGCTGTCGCTAAGAATTTCAGTGATGTGTTGAATAAAAGTGACAATAGTGAATGTACTTGCTTTTTTCCTGATCTTAGTGGGAAAGTTCTCAGTTTTTCTCCATTAAGTATGCTGTTAGCTGTGAGTCTTTTATATATGACCTTTATTATGTTATTGTATGTTCCCTCTCACCTTTCTTTGTTAAGACCTTTTGTAATGAACAACTTTTAGATTTTGTCAAATGGTTTTTCAGCATCTATTGAGATGATCATATATATTTTCTATCCTTCATTTTTTGATGTACATGTCACATTGATTTGTTAATGTTGAGTCATTTTTGCATTCCCAGAGTAAATCCCACTTGATTGTTGTATATGATTCTTTTAACTTATTGTTGAATATGGTTTGCTAATATTCTGTTGAAAATTTCTGCATCTATGTTTATCAGGAATATTGGCCTGTAGTTTTATTTTTTGTAGTGTCTTTGGTCTTTATTTTAATGTTTTTAAAAAACATTTATTTATTTGTTGAGAGAGAGAGCGCAAGTGGGGGAGGAGCAGAGAGAGAGGGAGAGAGAGAATCCCAAGGAGACTGTACCGTCAGCACAGAGCCCAGTGCAGGGCTTGATCTCTTAACTGTGAGATCTTGACCTGAGACAAAATCAAAAGTCATATGCTCAACTGACTGAGCCACCCAGGTGCCCCTCTCGTGTCTTTGGTTGTCATATCAGCATAATGTTGGCCTTGTAGAATGTTTGTAGGAGCTTTCTTCCTTTTCAATTTTTTTTGAATATTTTGAAAGGATAAGCATTAACTATTGGAGAGAATTCACCTGTAAATCTCTCTGGTCCTGGACTTTTATTTTTTGGCAATTTTAGGATTACTCATTTGAATATGTTGCTAGTAGTTGGCCTCTTCAGATTTTCTATTTTTTTCCAGATTAAGTTATGGAGGTTTGTATTTTTCTAGGAATTCATTCATTTCTTCTATTTTGTACAATTTGTTGCCATATTATTTTTGGTAGTATTCTCTTTTAATTTATTGTATTTCTATGGGGTCAGTTGTTACTTCTCCTTTCTCATTTCTGATTTTATTTCTTTAGATTCTTTCTCTTTGCTTCTTGATTAGTCCAGCTAAAGGTCTGTCAATTTTGTTCACCTTTACAAATAACAAGCTCTTGGTTTCCTTGATTTTTTTGATTGTAGTTTTTTTTTTTTTCTCTCTTTCTGTCCTGATTTCTATTATTTTCTTCCTTCTACTAACTTTGGGCTTTGTGTGTTCTTTTTTCTTCTGGTTCCTTCAGCTGTAAAGTTACTTTCGATTTTTTGTTTGTTTCTTGACGTAGGCCTCTATCACTGTACATTTTTCTCTCAGAACTGCTTTTGCTGCCTCTCAAAGATTGCATCCCAAAGATGTTGAACTATTGTGTTTTTATTTTCAATTGTTTCCATGTATTTTTTTTAATTCATTGATTGTTTCATTGACTCATTCCTTGTTTCCTATCATGTTGTTTAGGCTCCACATGTTATGTCTTTCCAAAGTTTTTCTTCTGATTTATTTCTAGTTTTATATTTTTGTGCTTGGAAAATATGGACAGTATGATTTCAACTTCCTAAATTTATTGAGACTTGTTTTGTAGCCTAATATGTTTACATCTATCCTGGAGAATGTTTCTTGTGCACTTGTAAATAATGTGTATTCTGTTGTTTTGGAATGGAGTGTTTTATATATAGCTGTTATATCCATGTGGCCTAATGTGTCATTCACAGACATTGTTTCTCTAGTGATTTTCTTAGATGACCTATCAATTGATGTAAGTGGGATGTTACAGTCCCTTATGATTTTTTATTATGTTTATTTTTTTAAATTTTTATTTAAATTCCAGTTAGTTAACATATAGTGAAATATTGGTTTCAGGAGTAGAATTTAGTGATTTATCACTTTACATACAACACCGAGTGCTCAACACAACAATTGCCCTCCTTAGTACCCATAACCCATTTAGCTCATCCCCCACCCACATTCCCTCCATCAACCCTCAGTTTGTTCTCTATGGTTTTTATTTTTCCATCTCTTTTTTTTACTCTTCCCTTATGTTCATATGTTTCATTTCTTGAAACTCACAAATGAGTAAATCCGTATAGTATTTGTCTTTCTCTAACTGATTTATTACACTTAGCATAATACGCTCTAGCTCCATCCATGTTGGTGCAAATAACAATATTTCATTTTTTATGGCTGAGCAATATTCCATAGTGTGTGTGTGTGTGTGTGTGTGTGTACCATTACTTCTTTACACATTCTTCAGTCAATGGACATTTGAGCTCTTTCCATAATATGGCTATTCTTGGTAATGCAGCTGTAAACATCAGGGTGCATGTGCCCTTTTGAATCAGTATCTTTTTATCCTTTGTGTAAATACCTAGTAATGTGATTGTTGGGTCACAAGGTACTTCTATTTTCAACTTTTTGAGACACCTCCATATGGTTTTCCAGAGTGACTCTACCAACAGTGTAAGAGGGTTCCCCTTTCTCTACATCCTTGCCAACATCTGCTGTTTCCTGTGTTGTTAATCTTAACCATTCTGACAGGTGTGAGGTAGTATCCTATTGTGGTTTTGATTTGTATTTCCCCGATGATGAGTGATGTTGAGCATTTTTTCCTGTGTCTATTGGCCTTGTGTAAGTCTTCTTTGGAAAAATGCCCATTTCTTAACTGGATTTTTTTTTGGTGTTAAGTTTGGTAAGTTCTTTATATATTTTGCATACAAACCCTTTATTAGATATAGCACTAGCAAATATCTTACCCCATTCCATAGGTTGCCTTTTAGTTTTTTTTATTGTTTCTTTTGCTGTGCAGAAGTTTCTATCTTAATGAAGTCCCAATAGTTTATTTTTGCTTTTGTTTCCCTTGTCTCTGAAGACCTGTCTAGTAAAAATTGTCACGACCAAGGTCAAAGAAGTTGTCGCCTATGTTCTCCTATAGGATTTTTATGGTTTCGTGTGTCATAATTAGGCTTCTATGGTCATGACCAAGACAGAAATGTTCACTCTCACCATTTTTATTTAACATGGGACTGGAAGCCCTAGCCTCAGCAATCACACAACAAAAATAAATAAAAGTCCTCCAAATCAGCAAGGAAGAAGTCAAACTTTTACTATTTGTAGATGACATGGTAATCTATCTATAAAACCTAAAAGACTCAACCAAAAATTTCCTAAAATCTATACACAAATTCAGCAAAGTCACAAGATATAAAATCAATTTTCAGAAATCTGTTGCATTTCTATATACCGATAATGAAGCAGTAGAAAGAGAAATCAAGGAATTGATCCCATTTACAATTGCACCAAAAGCCATAAGATACCTTGGAATAAATCTAACCAAAGATGTAAAAGATCTGTATTCTGACAACTATAGAACACTTATGAAAGAAATTGAAGATGACACAAAGAAATAGAAAAACAATCCATACTCATGATTTGGAAGAACAAATATTGTTAAAATGTCTATACTACCTAATACAACCTATACATTTAATGCAATCCTTATCAAAATACCAACAGCATTTCTCATAGAACTAGAACAGATAGTTCTAAAATGTGTATGGATCCATAAAAGACCCTAAATAGCCAAATCAATATTAAAAAAGAAAAACCTGGAGGTATCACAATTTCAGACTTCAAACTGTATTACAAAGCTATATTCATCAAGACTGTATGGTACTGGCACAAAAACAGACAGCTACATCAATGGAACAGAATAGAAAGCTCAGAAATGGAACCACAAATCTATGGTCAACTAATCTGACAAAGCAGGAAAGAATATCCAATGGACACAAGACAGTCTTTCCACCAACTGTTGTTAGGAAAACTGGATAGCAAAATCCAGAAAATGCAACTGGACCAGTTCCTTACACCACACAAAAAAATAAATTCAAAATTGATGAAACCTCCATACTATTATTGTATTACCATTAATTTCTCTCTTTGTCTGTTAGTATTTGCACTATTATTGTATTACCATCAATTTCTCTCTTTGTCTGTTAGTATTTGCTTCATGTACTTAAGTTATGCAGTGTTGAGTGTATAGATATTTACAAAGATTAATCTCTTTATCATTGTATAATTCTATTCTTTGCCTCCCGTTGCATGCAGTCTTTGTTTTAATGTCTATTTTGTCTGATGTATTGCTACCCAACTTTTTTTTTTTTTTGCTTCTTTTTGCATGGCAACTTTTTTTTTTTTTTATCATCCCATCACTTGCATTCTGTATGTGTCTTTATGTCTCACATGAGTCTCTAGTAGCCAGTGTATAGATAGGTTTTGTTTTTTAATCCATTCTGCCACCCTATGTCTTTTGATTGGAGCATTTAGGTCATTTCTATTTAAAGTAATTACTGATAAGCATGTACTTATTGCCGTTTTGTTTTTTTTTGTTCTGCATGTTTTTGTTGTTCTTCTCTGATCCTTTCTTCTCTTGATCCCTTTCTTTGTGACTGATTAGTTTCTATAGCATTGTGTTGGATTTTCTCACTCTTCATGTTTTTGCGTGTAGTATAGATTTTGAACTTGTGGTTACCATGAGTGTTATATGTAATATCCTAGGTATATACCAATCTATATTATGTCATATGGTGTCATATTGTACATCACTTTACTCATAACTTTCTTATGTATAATTATGGCCATCTCTTTTTCACCTGAAGCAGCCCTTTTAACATTTATCATAAGGCTGGTTTACTGGTTATAAGCTCCTTTAACTTTTATTTGTGTAGGAAACTATATCTCTCCTTCAAATCTGAATGATAACCTTGCTGTATGGAGTGTTCTTGATTGTATATTTTTCTTTCAGCACTTTGAATATATCATACCATTCCCTTCATGCCTACAAAATTTCTCCTGAAAAATCAGTTGATAGTGTCATTGGTTTTCAGTTTTATTGGTTGCAAGACCTGACCAAGGCACAGTGTTGTTTGGGTCTCCATGCATTAGCACGAAGTGTTAGCAGTCTATTTAGAGAGAGAATCCCAACCAGGCTCCATGCTGCCAGTGTTGAGCCTGACATGGGCTCACACTAATGAAACCATGAGATCATGACCTGAGCTGAAACCAAAAGTCAAATGCTTTAGTATTTTTTTTTTGTAGTCACACATTTTTATTCCCTTTCAATTTCCGTTCATGTATATTGTATAGGTCATTTCTTTGAGATTACCATGGAGATTATATATAACATTCTGAAGTTTTAATAATATATTTTAAATTAATAGTAATTTAATTTCAAATGTACATAAAAATCTCTACTCCTTTACTGCTCCAGTCCTCGCTTTATGTTATTGATATATATCTATTAACATAGATTCATCATCATTACTGCTGCATATATTTTTAAATTCTATAAAAATATAAAATGGAGTTATAAGTTGAAATTACAAGATACTGGTTTTATATTTGTCCATATGTTTACCTTTATGAGAGCTTTTTATTTTACCATATAGCATTCTCTCTTTCTTTTCTAATTTGGTCTTTGGAAGTCGACCATGTGAAATGCAGCCCCAGGTTTGGTTCTAAGGTGTTTAAGTTCATAAATAGAAAATCTGCTATTGTCATTATTGTCATTTATGGGGGAAAAGTTAGGTGCGTACACGTATGAAAGCTTGAAAATATTCACTTTTAAACTTATAATTTTTTTTAGTTTGTTGATGTATTAGTTTCTAGAATTCTTTTCCTAAATTTAAAGATCTGTCTTTATCTTTCCCCTAGATCCACTACTAATCGAAATAAAAATAGAAAGATATTCTCAATCATGATGGAAAAATCTAAACAAATATTATCTGTACTGTCCTTCAGGTCACTTTTTTTAGTATCATTATGACTTTGATGTCATCCTTCCATGTCTATCTATCTTCCATAGATTCACTTTGTTCTCTCTAGCTGCTGCAAAGTATTTATATAAAAATTATAAAATAACACAATTTCAAATATAGATTGAAAGAGGTTTAAAATGATATACAGTAAATTAGTTTATTATGGAAAGAAAAAATATAAATATTCATTATTTACTGCTTCTATGTCTATATTGTTTGAGTACTTTTGTTTAGATATGACACCATGAACTTGTGTTAGTGCAGCCACTCTGGAAAAACAGTATGAAAGTTCCTCAAAAAGTTAAAAATAGAACTACTTTATGGTCCAACAATTGCACTACTAAGTATTTATCCAAAGGATACAAAAATACTGATTGGAATAGGCACATGAACCCAGACGTTTATAGCTACATTATCAACAATAGCCAAATTATGGAAATAGCCCAAATATTCATTGACTGATGAATGCATAAAGGAGATGTGGTATATATATTTAATAAAATAGTACTCAACCATCAAAAAGAATAAAAACTTGCCATTTGCAATGAGGTGAGGGGAGCCAGGGTGTATTATGCTAAGCAAAATAAGTCAGTCAAGAGAAAGACAAATACCACATAATTTAATTCATATGTGGAATTTAAGAAACAAAACAGATGAATATAGGAGATAGAATAAAAGAGAGAGGAAAACTATAAAATAGACTCTTAACTATAAAGTACAAACTGAGGGTTGCTGGAGGGGAAGTGGGGGAGCAATGGGCTAAATGGGTGATGGGTATTAAGGAGGACACTTATGATGAGCACTGGGTGTGTAAGTTATGAATCACTAAATTTTACTCCTGAAACTAATATTACACTATATGTTAACTAACAAGAATTTAAATAAAATTGTGAAACAAACAAAAAGAACCTGTGTTGTTTTTATAATTTAAAATGAAATAAAAGAAATAAGAGAGACAAAAAGAGCTTTTAAAAAGCACTCGTAGTGATGAGCACTCAGTGTTATATTTAAGTTATGAACCATTAAATTCTACTCCTGAAACTAATATTACCTTATATGTTAACTAATTGCAATTTAAATAAAAATTTGAAACCAAATGAAAAAAGAAATACATTGAGAAAACTGAAACCTCCTTTAGCTACCTTAGCATGTGTTTCATAGAGTCTAATAATGAATTAAATCAATTATATGTGTATCTTATTTTTCTAAGAAGGAAATTAATGCTTCACAAAAATTCCATGTGCACAAAGCATGACTACATAAAGATTGATGTTTGTATTTACCTTATTTATCTCAACCATCTCTTGGACTCATACTAGCATAGAATAGTCTGGGGAATGTTTCTTACTTGCATGAAATTATGAATGATTTACATGTGTTCAAACAAGAAAATTTGAAACTGGAATATTCATCTGGCATGTAATAGGCAACCAGTACATGTTTGTTAAATGAAAGAACAAAAGAAAAATTACCATCACCATGACATTCAGAAATATTAGACTCTTCCTCAGAGCTTGACAAAAATATTTCATTTTAACCACATCTTTCTGTGATAATCTCATGAGAATTTCTGTTTTCTTTTTTTCCTATGGAGCACTTCAACTTTCCTCTGGATATATCTCTGCACAGGGCAGAATTTCTAATTTACTATTATTAAATTAAACATATCTATACACTAATGACTTGTTTTTACTGATCTAAAAACAATATTAATGACAAGAGATGGTAGAAATTTGACTAGGTGAGTTTTACAAACACAGATGCCTTTAGAAACATGCAATCCAAATCCTTCCTTCCTAAACCATTCATTTTGCTATTGAATGAAGATAATCTCAATGTTTAAAAAAAAGTTATATGCAAGGTGTAGGTAATCTTTTTTAAAATTTTTTAATGTTTTATTTATTTTTGAGAGACAGATAGAGGCAGTGTGAGCAGGGGAGGGTCAGAGAGGGAGACACAGAATCCACAACAGGCTCCAGCCTCTGAGCTAGCTGTCAGCACAGAGCCCGACGTGGGGCTCAAACTTACGAACCGTGAGATCATGACCTGAACTGAAGTCGGACGCTTAACCGACTGAGCCACCCAGGCGCCCCGCAAGGTGTAGGTAATGTTTTAAAGAATGGGCATATTTTCCTATTGATATAAACTTGAGTTATTAAATGGTACTAATTATATAACTAATTTAAATTTAGATTACACTAATCTGTGAAAACTCGTAGAATTAATGTCACAGCTCCAACTTTGAATGGGAATTAACTGTCCTAGAGAAAATGTTTGCCTGATATATCGCCATTAAACTTTGTCCAAAATTTTAATAAATGTCAGTCTTCTCTAGAAAAATCTGAGGGCTTGAGTGGAAAGTTGGATGTGAGGAAAGGAGTAAGATATATGTCCAGTGAAAAGAAAATCTAGAAAGCTAAGGGTACTTAACTGACAATGTAGGTCCAGAAAGTGATATTGCCCATCCGATAAGCATATCTTCACTTTCTGTTTGACAACTAAAAGTAGTGGATCATGGAAGCTAGTTGCCGAGAAAGGAAATATGCTTCATTCTATTCTGGGTTTCCCAGATTAAGGCTGCATTAGGAGACAGCCCTTCCCTCCCTCTTCATCATTTCAGAAGCATGTGATTATCACCAGACATTACACATGTTAACATTTGAATTTTAATTCATTGGAGAGCTAGGCTCAGTACCATGTGTATGATTAAGCAAACTTCATTATTTCAAAAAAATTATTGAGAATAATTTTCTCTAAAATAATTGAGAAATAATATTGAGAAATATATTTCTCTAAAATAAAGAAATATTCTGAACTAGGTTAGGTAAAAGGAAGAGGATAAAACATTGAAAACACAATGAATATTTTAGGTAGTGGTATGAAACTATATCATTCAAGAGTGAATTAAAGTGTTTAAAATTAGGTATTTAATTATTCTCTACCATTTGTGATAGACTAAAATTAAATATGAAGTCACATACATATAAAGAATGGAGTGCTCTACTGTTTACAGTAATTTAAATTATATAGAGATAAAGTTTACTTTTTTAAAAAGCAGCATAAATCCTTCACAGGTAAGCCTTCACTTACTTTGTCTTCAGTATTTCCACTAGAAGTTCAAAGCACATTAAGCCCATATATCCCAGAAGGGAGGAAATGCCCAGGTCTTTTAAAAGTCATCATAAAGAAGAGCTCACATGTCTAGAAGATAAATTACCTGGGCAACCCACTAGCCTGGGTGTCCTATATTGTGCTGGCCAAACAACACTGGTGGCTTTTGAGCTGAGTTACCAGTATGCCAACTTTTACATTCCCAAACTTTTTTTATAAATTCTTATAATTAAACATGTCCATAAGTAACAACAGCATTAAAACTCACTAAATATTTGAAGAAAATAAACACCAGACTCCAGAGATAATCCTCAAAATAAATACAACTTATAAGGTAAAAAGAAAAGAGTTCAAAGTCAATTTAATTAATGTTCTCAGAGAGATTTGAAATATTATTGAACCTTTTAAATTCCGCCTTCAGCTGACCCCCCACATCAAATATTCTATGAAATAGTATTTGGAAATTAAAAATCTTATCATCAAAATAAGAATTAATAGATGGGATACATAGCAAAATGTGTATACCAGAAAATCAAATAAGTGAAATGTAAGTTCAAGCCAAGGAACCCTCCCAAAATATTCCTAAAAATCAAAGCTAAGGGAAAATGTTAATAGACATGTATCCACAGGACTAAATACAAAAAGGAAACTCTGAAAAAAAACTTCAAGCAAGTGGGAAGGGAAATAAACTTCTACAGGAATGAGAATAAGATTACCATAAAACTTTTCACCTTGAACACTTGATGTTTGGAAACAAATGATCAGGATCTTCAAAGTTCTCCAGAAAATAATTTTGAACTTGACTTTTATACCCAAATTGTCCTTCATGTGAGAATAAAATTAAAATATTTGGGAATGTAAAATGCACTACATTAATCATTCACAGATCTTCTCTAAACAAATTACTTACGTAGAGTCCTGTAAGAAGAAAAATGAAACAAAGAAGGTAGATGTCAAGCATGACAAAGCATGTTGAACAAAAAAACACTAAACAAAGCAAAACACTAAAACACTGTAACCCAAGCAAATTGATAATATGGCCTTAAGTTTTAAGACAGCTGTTAAACAATATTTTAAAATTTGTTTTATGAATAAAATAATGGAAACAATTTTTTAATGAATTAGAAATAAAGTTCCAGTGATTTCAATAAACTACACAAAGTGTAGTGAAAAGGAAAGTATAAGTGTATTTATTAGAAGAGAATATTCGGGTGCCTGGGTGGCTCAGTCAGTTAAGCATCTGACTTTGGCTCAGGTCACGATCTCACAGTCCATGAGTTTGAGTCCCCATGTGAGCTCAGAATCTGGAGCCTGCTTCGGATTCTGTGTCTCCCTCTCTCTTTGCCCCTCCCTCGCTTGTGTTTTGTCTGTCTGTCTCTCTCTAAGATAATAAATTAACTTAAAAATTTTTAAATAAGCTACATGTTTATTGATTTAGCTACATGTTTACAGAAAAAATATAGATTAAATATAGTCTATTTAAAATTTTAAGTTAATCACTGAAAGAATGGAAATCATTTGTATACTTGCCAAACCACTAAGGAAAAATAAAACAAATTAGTTCAATACAAGAAAAGGAATGAAAGGAATAAAATGAAAGCATTTTAGGCAAGCCAGCAAGCAAACAAACAAAAAATTAAACAAAGTAATATAGCATGAATAAGCCAAAACATATCAGTAGCCATAATTAAAGGTAAATAGGCTTTATTCTTCTATTAAAAGAAGAGGTTCAGTTCAACACAATGCTTCTATATTTCATTTTGTTATTAACTCATCAAGTCCTAGCTTGAAAGCAACCGGCCAATTTATTCATAGAGTTAAAAGAAATCAGCGTGACTGATAGGTCAAAAGTCACATAGATATGAGTTTCAATCTAGGATCTTCCATTTGCTATCCAGTGACTGGTCATTATCCAATCTGATTCTAGTTCCTCACTTGAATATGTGAAGATAATATCTTTCAACTATTACTACTTGTTCTCTCCAATTTACATTCTCTCTCTCTTCCCCTCCCCTCTTCCTCCTTCCCTCAACTGGATCTTTCTTTTTTTTTTGAGGATCTTTAACAAGATAAATATATATACCTATATTTTTTCAAATATTTATTTGTAAATATAAATATATATATTTATCTTGTTAAATATAAATATAAAAATTTTATATTTGTTAAATATAAAAATATAAATACAAATATAAAAACAAATATATTTTTACAAATATTATCTTTAACAAGATAAATACATATATATATATATATTTTTTTTACAAATAGTTTACTGTCAAGTTGGTTTCCCTATAACACCCAGTGCTCATCCCCACAAGTGCCCTTGTAGTTAGTATTCCATTGTATAGATAAACCACATCTTCTTGATCCATTTGTCCGTTGACGGACACTTAGGCTCTTTCCATGTTTTGGCTATTGTTGAGAGTGCTGATATGAACATTGGGGTACATGTGCTCCTATGCATCAGCACTCCTGTATCCCTTGGGTAAATTCCTAGCAGTGCTATTGATGGGTCATAGGGAGTTCTATTGTTAACTTTTTGAGGAACATCCACACTGTTTTCCAGAGGGGCTGCACCAATTTACAGTCCCGTTTCTCCACATCCTCGCCAGCATCTAGAGTCCTCTGATTTGCTCATTTTAGCCACTCTGGCGTGGAGTGGTATCTCAGTGTGGTTTTGATTTGTATTTCCCTGATGAGGAGGGATGCTGAGCATTGTTTCGTGTGTCTGTTGGCCATCTGGATGTCCTCTTTGGAGAAGTGTCTTTTCATATCTTCTGCCCATTTCTTCACTGGGTTGTTTGNTGCAACTATCTTTTCCCATTCCGTTGGTTGCCTATAAGTTTTATGGATTGTTTCCTTGGCTGTGCAGAAGCTTTTAATCTTGATGAGGTCCCAATAGTTTATTTTTGCTGTTGATTCCCTTGCTTTTGGGGATGTGTCAAGTAAGAATTTGCTGCGGTGGAGGTCAAGGAGGTTGTTTCCTGCTTTCTCCTCTAGGGTTTGGATGGTTTCCTGTCTCACATTCAGGTCCTTTATCCATTGTGAGTTTATTTTTGTGTATGGTGTGAGAAAATGATCTAGTTTCATTCTTCTGCATGTTGCTGTCCAGTTCTCCCAGCACCATCTGTTAAAGAGGTTGTCTTTTTTCCATTGGATACTCTTTCCTGCTTTGTCAAAGATTAGTTGGCTGTATACTTTTGGGTCCAATTCTGAGTTCTCAATTCAACTGGATCTTTCTAACTGATTTTAAACACACCAAATCTTTTTTATACCCCTTACTTTTATGGATCCATATACCTCTCTATTTAGCTAGTACATACTGATAGATCTGTACCAATTATTTAAGGTTTTTTTCACTCTCCTTAACTACTGGTCAAGTGTTTTCTCCATGTCAGAAACCTAGGATTAACTCACCCTTGACATCCCCTCTTCTCCCACTCTCCATATTTAACCAATAATAAAATCCAGGTATTTTTCCCCCTTCTATATCTCTTTAATCTATCCATTTCTTCCCATTTCTACTGCTATTATTGATGCTCATATTAGCTCTTACATGAATTACTAGTCTTTTATTTCATCTAATCTGATCTCCCTGAACTCCATTTTTCATATGGGCTGAAGAAATATTTTTTTAAATAGTTTACTGTCAAGTTGGTTTCCATATAACACCCAGTGCTCATCCCCACCAGTGCCCTCCTCCATGCGCATCACTCCCCGTCCCCTCCCCCCATCCCCATGAGCTCTCAGTTTGTTCTCCGCATTCAAGATTCTCTCATGGTTTGCCTCCCTCCCCCTCCCCCACTATTTTTCCCCTTCTTCTCCCCCATGGTCCTCCGTTAAGTTCTTCCTAATCCTCCTATACGTGCAAACATATGGTAGCTGTCCTTCTCTGCCTGACTTATTTCGCTCAGCATAACACCCTCTAGTTCCATCCATGTTGATACACATGGCCAGATTTCATTCTTTCTCATTGCCATGTAGTATTCCATTGTATAGATAAACCACATCTTCTTGATCCATTCTTCAGTGGATATTTTTTAATTAAATATTTTTTAGATTATTGTAGATTCATATACAGTTGCAAGAAATAATACAGAGAGATCCTATGTACATTTTAGTCAGTTTCTTCCAGTGGTACCAAATTGTACAACTGTACTACAATACATTGTACAACATAGTATAATATAATACTATATATTGTACAACTATAGTACAATATCAAAATCAGAATACTAATATTGATAATGTCTAAATATAGATTATATGTATCACCACAAAGATCTCTCTTGTCCTTTTATAGCCATACACAATTTTCTCTGGAATAGTCTCCTTCCTACTACTGTTTAACATATTCTCCATTTCCATGACTTTGTTGGCTCAAGAATATTATATAAATGGAACCATACACCTCGTATACCTTTTGGGATTGGCCTATTTCATTTAACATAATTCTCTGCATATTCATCCAAGTTGTTGTGTGATTCAAGAGCTCATTTCTTTTTATTGCTAGTATGGATGTATCAATTATTGTTAAACAATTCACCACTCATAGTAGGAGATCTAGGTTGTTTCCAGGTTTTGGCTGTTATGAATAAAAGTTCCATGAATATTTGTGTACAGGTTTTTGTGTGAGAATGTTTTTATTTGTTTCTTTGTTTATGAAAAAGGCTGAAGACCATAACTGCTGGGTCATGGGGTAGTTGAATGTTTCGTCTTTAAGAGAATTCCAAACTATTTGCAAAAGTAGCTGAACCAGTTTACACTGCCATAAGCAATGTATGGGTGGTTCAGTTTATCTTCACCATTTATAGAATTTGGCGTTGCCACTATTTTTTGTTTTAACCATTGTAATGGGAGTGTAGTGATATTTCATTGTGGTTCTCATCATTTCCCTAAAGAATACTATTTATTTTCATGTGCTTATTTTCTTTTTTTAAGCCTTTGTTTAAATTCTAGTTAGTTAACATACAGTATAATATTAGTGTCAGGTGTATAATATAGTGATTCAACACTTCCTTCCATACAATACCCAGCGTTCATCACAAAAGTGCACTCCTTAATCCCCTTCACCTATTTAATCCATCCCCTCTTGTTGCCTACCTCCCCTCTGGTAACCATCAGTTTAACTTTTTTCTCTGTAGTTAAGAGTCTGTTTCTTGGTTAACCTCTCTTTTTTTTCCATTTGTATCATTTTTTTAAATTTCTTTTTTTCTTTCATAGTTCATTGTCAGGTTAGATTCCATATAACACCCAGAGCTCATCCCAACAAGTGCCCTCCTTCATGCCCATCACCCTCTTCCCCTCTCCCCCACATCAGCCCTCAGTTTGTCCTCAGTATTCAAGTGTCTCTTCCATATACGAGTGAAATCATATGGTATTTGTCTTTCTCTGATTGACTGATTTCACTTAGCATAATACTCTCTAGTTCTATCCACGTTGTTGCAAATGACAAGATTTCATTCTTTTTTATGGCTGAGTAATTTTCCATTGTACATATATACCACATCTTCTTTATACATTCATTAGTCCATGGATACTTGGGATCTTTTCATTATTTGGCTATTGTATATAATGCTGCTATAAACTTTCAGAAGCATGTATCCCTTTGAATTCATATTTTTGAATCCATTAGGTAAATAAGTAGTAGTGCAATTGCTGGATAGTAATTATACTTTTAACTTTTCGAGGAATCTGCATACTGTTTTCCAGAGTTGCTGATCCAGTTTGCATTCCCACCAAGAGTGCAAGAGGGTCCCCCTTTCTCCACATCCTTGCCAGCACCTGTTGTTTCTTGTGGTATTCTGGCAGGTGTGCAGTGGTATCTTATTGTAGTTTTGAGTTGCATTTCCCTGATAATCAGTGAAGTTCACCATATTTTCATATGTCTGTTGTCCATCTCTATGTCTACTTTGGAAAGATGTCTACTCATATCTTCTGCCACTTTTAATTGAATTATTAGATTTTTGGGGTGTTGCATTTTGTAAACTCTTTAAATATTTTAGATATTAACCCTTTTTCAGATATATCATTTGCAAATATCTTCTCCAATTATATTTGTTGGCCTTTTAGTTTTGTTGATTGTTTCTTTTTTTGTGCAGAAGCTTTTATTTTGATATAGTCCAAATACTTTATTTTTGATTTTGTTTCCCTTGACTCAGGAGACATATCTAGAAAGAAGTTGCTATAGGCATTTTTTTTTAATTTTTAACATTTATTTATCTTTGAGAAACAGACAGACGAAGCATGAGCAGGGGAGGGGCATAGAGAGAGAGGAAGCCACAGAATCTGAAATAGGCTCCAGGATCTGAGGTGTTAGTACAGCTGACAAACTGTGAGATCATGACCTGAGCTGAAGTCGGCCGCTCAACCGACTGAGCCACCTAGGCGCCCCTAGGCAATGTTGAAGAAATTACTGTCTTGTGTTCTCCTTCAGGGATTTAAAGGTTTCAGGTCTCACATTTAGGTCTTTAATCCATTTTGAATTTATTTTTGTGTATGGTATAAGAAAGTGGTCCAGTTTCATTGTTTCACATGTGGCTTCCAGTTTTCCCAACACCATTTGTTGAAGAGACATTTTTTCCCCATTGGATATTCTTTCCTGCTTTGTTGAAGTTTAATTGACCATAGAGTTTTGGGTTCACTTCTGTGTTTTCTATTCTATTCATTTTTATCATTGTGTCTATTTTTGTGCCAGCACCATACTGTTTTGATCACTACAGCTTTGTAATATAAAGTCAGGAATTGTGATGCCCCCAAATTTGCTTTTCATTTTCAAGGTTGCTTTGGCACTTTGGGGTCTTTTGAGGTTCCTGTAAGAAGTGAGATGATTCATTTTGAGAAATATCAAATAAAATCTGTGTTGTCTAGTTAACAATAAGTTTACAACCTATTGGAAATATGTATATCCCCCAACACACAATGGAGTCATAAAACCTTAGACACTTCACTTCCTGGTTCTTCTTTCCCCCCTCTCCATTTTGCCAGCCAATTTTTGCAGACTTTGAAGTGAGCATGCACCAAAGAACTGAAGTCTCTGCATTTGTTCAAGTCAGATTACTTTTTGGCCTTATATGGACATAGGCAACTTCCAGGTTTGGCTGTAACCTCTGTAGTACTCAATCAATAAAGAATTAGGGGAGAGACTTGCATGCAAGGAGATAAATTGTCTGCTGTAACTACATTGATTGTGCCAGTCCATCAGACACTTGCTCTTGCAAGAATGTTGATTAAAGCCCTACTTCACTGTGCTCTGAGTCTCTGCATTCCTCCTTTGATTGGGTCGGTGGGCTTATTTATCACAGTTCTATAGAAATTTTAGGATAGTTTGTCTTAGTTCTGTTAAAAACAGAACTGGTGGTATTTTGACAGCTAACACATTAAAGGTGTAGATTAGTTAGGTATTCTAGACATTTTAAGAATAGTTGTTTTTCCGATCCATGAGCATGGAATGTCTTTCCATTTCTTGAAATCTTCTTCAGTTTCTTTCATCAGTGTTTTATAGCTTTATGAGTAAAGGTCTTTCACCTCTTTGGTTAGGTTTATTCCTAGGTATCTTATGGTTTTTGGTGTTATTGTAAATGGGATAAATTCTTTAATTTCTCTTTCTCCTGCTTCACTCTTGGTGTATAGAAATGAAAAAGACTCTTGTATGTTAATTTTGTATCATAAGACTTTGCTAAATTCATTTATCAGTTCTAGCATTTTGTAGGTGGAGTCTTTCGGTTTTATATCTTGTCATCTGCAAAGAGTGAAAGTTTTACTTTCTCCTTGCCAAATTGTATTGCCTTTTGTTTTTTTCTGTTGTCTGATTTGTGTGGCTGGGACTTCCAGTATTATGTTAAATAAAAGTGGTGGGAGTGGACATGGCTGTCTTTTTCTTGAACATAATAAGGAAAACTTCCTAGTTTTTCACCATTGGGGATTGAGGATGATATTATCTGTGGGTTTTTCATAGATGGCCTTTATTGTATAGTTATGTTCCCTCTAAACCTACTTTGTTGAGGGTTTTTATCATGAAAGAAAGTTGTCCTTTGTCATGCTTTTCTTGCATCTACTGAAATGATCATATGGTTCTTATAATTTAATCCCAGGAATAAATCCCACCTGATCATGGTGAATGAATTTTTTAATGCATTGTTGGATGCTGTTCGCTAGTATTATATTGAGAAATTTTGCAGCTATGTTCATCAAGGATATTGGCTTATGGTTCTCTTTTTTCATGATGTTTTTTTTATCTGGTTTTGGTATTATAGAATAAATTCAGAAGTTTTCTGTTCTTTTCTAATTTTTGAAAGGGCTTGAAAATATGTATTAACTCTTCTTTATATGTTTGATAGAAATTACCTGTGAAGCCATCCAGCCCTGGAGTTTTGTTTTGGGAATTCTTTGATTACTGATTCAATTTTTTTTTTTTTTTTGGCTAGTTATCAGTGTGCTCCAGTTTTCTATTTCTTACTGTTTCAGTTTTGGTAGTTTATATCTTTCTAGAAATTTATCTATTTTTTCCAGGTTGTCCAATTTGTTAGCATATAATTTTTCATAATATTCTCTTATAATTGTATTTCTGTGGTGTTGGTTGTTATTTCTCCTCTTTCTTTTGTGAATTTACTTACGTCCTTTTTCTTTTTGGCAAGTTCGGAAAGGGGTTTATTAATTTTTTTAAGTGAAGCAGCTCTTGGTTTCATTGATCTAGTCTATTTTTTATTTTCTATATAATTTATTTCTCCTCTATTCTTTATTATTTCCTTCCTTCTGCTGAATTCAGACTTCGTTTGTTGTTCTTTTTCTAGATTCATTAGGTGTAGGGTTAGATTGTTTATTTGAGATTCTTCTTTCTTTTTAATATTGGCCTCTATTGCTATATACTTCCTTCTTCCAACCACTTTTGATGCATCCCAAAGGTTTTAGACTCTTGTGTTTTCATTTGATTACATGTTTGTTTTTTCTTCTTCTCTGAATTTCTCTTTAACCATTCATTTTTCGGTAGCATATTGTTTAATCTCTATGTATGTGTGGTCTTTCCAGCAATTTTCTTGTAGTTGTTTTCTAGTTTAATAGTGATGTAGTTAGAAAAGTTGCAGGGTATGCTTTCAATCTTTTAGTATTTGTTGAGGTCTGTTTTGTGACCTAATATGTGATCTATTTTGGGGGAATGTTACATGTGTTCTTCAAAAGAATGCATATTCTGCTGTTTTAGGATAGACTTTTCTGAGTATATCTGTTAAGTCTATCTGGTCTAGTGTGTCATTAAAGCCATTGTTTCCTTGTTGATTTTCTGATTGAATCATCTTTCCATTGTTGTAAGTGGGGTGTTAAAGTCTCCTACTGTTAATGTATTATGTTCAGTGAGTTTCTTTATGTTTATTATTAATCATTTTATGTATTTGGGTGCTTCATGTTGGGTGCATAAATATTTACAATTATTAGATCTTATTGTTGAATTATCCCCTTTATAATTATATTATCCCTTTCTTTCTTATTATAGTCTTTACTTTAAAGTGTATTTTGTCTGAAATAAATATTGCTACTCTGGCTTTCTTTTGACATCGCTTTGCATGATAAATGTTTCTCCATCCTCTCACTGTCAATCTGCAGGTGTTTTTAGGTCTGAAATGATTCCCTTTAGGGATCATATAGATGAGTCTGTTTTTTTTTTTTTTTAATCCATTCTAAAACGCTATATCTTTTGATTAGAGAAGTTACTCCATGTACATTTAGAGTAATTATTGGTAGATATGTACTTATTGCCATTTTATTACCTGTTTTTGGTTATTTCTGTAGATATTATCTGATCCTTTCTTGTCTTTGTCACTTTTGGACTCTCCTTTCTACTTAATGAGTCCCCTTTAATATTTCTTGCAAAGTTTGCTTGTGGTCATGAACTTTTTTTGTTTTTGTTCATCAGGAAAACATTTTATCTCTCTTTCTTTTCTGAATATAGCCTTGTGGGATAGCATATTCTTGGCTGCAGATTTTTCCCATTCAGCACTTTGAAAAATCATGCCACTCCTTTCTGGCTTGCAAAGTTTCTGTTGAGAAATGTCCAACTAGTCTTATGGGTTTTATGTTTTAAGCTTAGGACTTCTTTTATCTTGCTGTTTTTAGAAAGTTTTCTTTATCACTATATATTGCCAGTCTAATTAAAATATGTCTTGTTGTTTGGCAACTTTTGTTGATTTTAATGGGAAATCTCTTTGTCTCCTGGATCTGGATGTCTTTTTCCTTCTCCAGAGCTGAGTAGGTTTTGGCTATTATTTTGTTAAATAAATTTTCTGCCCCCTCTTCTCTCTTTTCTTCTTATGAGTCTCCTATAAAACAAATGTTATTACATTTGATGGACTCACTGATTCCCTCTATCTAATCTCCTGTTTCATAATTCCTCTTTGTCTCTTTTGTTCAGCTTTATTACTCTCCTTTACTTTGTCTTCTAGGTCACTAATTCTTGCCTTTGATTCTTCCAGCCTGTTTATTGCCTCAAGTGTTTTTCTAATCTCATTTATTGCACTCTTAATCTCTAATAGATATTTTTTATAAAAGTTTTTTATATCTGTGGTAAGAGTCTCCCTGATATCTTCCATTCTTTTCTCAAGCCCATTGATATCTTTATGACTGTTGCTCTAAATTCTCCATCAGGCATGTTACTTATATCTTCTTTTTTTTTTTTTTTTTTTTTTTTTTTTTTTTTTTTTTGCTTAGATCTCTGTCCGTGCCCTTTTCTTTTTCTTTCATTTGGGATTAACTCCTCTGTCTTCATATTTTGTCTAAGCCTCTGCCTTCTTCTGTATGTTAGAAAACCCAGGTATGTTTCCTTATTCTGAGTGTAATGGTTTTATGAAAAAGAGCTCATAAAGTGCCCACAGCCTGGCCATTCATAGAGTGGCTCCAGTATGCATGTGTGCACTCTGCTGCTGTTTTGGCTGCCCTCTCTTTTAGGCCAGTTGTCTACAGAGGCCCTCTTTACCTTCTGTGGGCTGTGTTTGGTCCCTGGCTTTAATGTGGTGAGTTTTAAGTAGGTGTATTTCTGGGATGCTTGTGAAATGAGATTTGTTACCACTTCCACCAGAAATAAAGCCACACAGAACTCTCTATTTGGGGAACATGGTGTGGGCATGGATTTGTGTTGGTCTTCTGTGTGTGGGGTGTGTTGTCTGGGACTGGGACAAGTGTGAATGAGGAATGTAGTCCTACCAGAGCTCAGGAGAGTGTGTCTTGGTGTATGCAAGTTAGGCAGACAGTGTAGGTGTTGTGCTGCTTTCTGCAGGTGGCTTTGTGTTTGTGCTGAGGGTTGGAGGAGGGAAATGGTGCCATCCAGTTTTCTGCTCCCAGAGAGGTATCTCTATGAATGCTGCCTCTCTGAGATATGCTCCCTACTTTGTGCCCCCAGTGCTATTCAGATCACTGTTCTCATGCTGTGTGCTCCTGGGTCATTTGCCTGCCTTCTTTCCAGGAACAGTTCAGGGACCTCTGGGCTTTATTCCCGCCAAGTCTGATGACCTTTAAAACTCTAGACTTTACTCCCTGGTGGTTGCAAGAATTCAGAAAATGCAGCCCCTCTCATTTTCTAAGTCAGTGGCTTAGGAAAACATTCTCCTTGTGTGTTTTCTGTGTGCTTTTCTCTCTATCACCCTTACCTGCAACCATGGGTCCCTCCCTTACACAGTACCTAGATCCATTCCTCCCTTAAACCACATCTCAGCACTTAGTATGTTCTTCGATGTGGCCTCTTCTTTCCTTTTAGTTATGGAGTTGTTCCCTCAGGTCTATTTCTGGGGTATTACAGATAATTTGATAGGTATCTAGTGCTCATGGGACAAAGGAAGCCTAGGGTCCTCCTATTCCTTTACAATTTTCCTCATATTAAAAAAAACCTCAAGTGATAATTTTCAAACTGTATATCCTCTTTGGAAAAATAACTGCTCATTTTCTCACTGGTCAAGTCACAGTTATCTTTACTGTTTGATTTTTATTTTATATTATTTTCTTGTGATAAAGTACACCTAGTATGGGATCTACCATCTTAACAATTTTTCTGTTTAGTTTTGAGGATTCTTTATGTATTCTAGATTGTCACCTTCTTAAACATATGTGTTTTCCAATATTTTCTCCCTGACTGTGGCCTGAGTCATCTTCACATGCTCTTTTACAGACTATTTTGTTTTAATTTTAACAAAACTCAAGTAATGTATTATGTCCTTGGTATCAAGTTTAAGAACTTTTTTCTTGGCCCTATAATCCAATTATTTCCTCTTATTTTTTCCTAAAAGCTTTATAGTTTTTATTTGACATTCATGTTCATGTTTTTTTGCTTATGGATATTCACATGTTTCAGGAATATTTGTTCAAATATTTTACCTCATCCATTGAATTCTTTTTGCATCTTTGTTGAAAATTACCCGGACATGTTTGTGTGAACCTATTTGTTGGCTTCCGCTTTGTGCCATTGATCTCTTGGTCTATCCGTCTATCAATACCATGAAGTCTCAATTACGATAGTTATATAAGAACTTTTGAAATGGAGTAGGTGTTTTTGTACGTTCTGTTTATATAATTATACAGTTCTTTAGCTTCTTAATATAGTGGACTATTTCATTGATTTTTGAATATTCAACTGGCTTTACATGTCTGGAATAAACCTTATGGTTTATTTGTCATGGTGTATAAATTTTTAGTATATCAGAACGCTGATTCTATTTGCTAATATTTTATACAATATTTTTGCATTGAGATCTATTAGGAAATTTGGTGTGTAGTTTTATTTTTTGTATTTTCTTTGTCTAGATTGTATATCAAAATACTATATGCTTTATAGACTAAATTTATAAGTGTTGCCTTACATTTTATTTTATGAAAATAATTGTGTAGAGCTGGTATTAATTCCTCTTTTAATGTTTGGTAGAATTTGCCAGTGAAACAATTTGAGACTAATATTCTTTTTTGGGAATTTTTAAATTACAATTTAAGGATTTCTTAATGGGTACAGAACTATTCAAATTATTTACTTTATTTTCAATGATCTGTAGTATTTTTGTGCTGTTTGAGATATTAATGCGCTTCCTCTAAGTTGTCAAGTTTATGTGTTTAGAGTTGTTCATATTTCTTTCTGTACTCGAGTGCCTCCAGCTGTTTTGCAGTATATCTGATCAGTATATCTTCGGTTACTGAATATATGCACATGCTATTAACTCCATCTTAAACATTCCATCTCCACCCACTTATCCATACATCCATTTTCTTTACCTATTTTGCCTCTAATTTTCCTTCACTTTCAGATCCGTTACTTCAAGTGGACAGCTTCTCTGCTCCTATTACTTCTGAGAGAGATATATACACAATTCTAGGTCAGGTTTACTGTTATTTGATTTTATAGAACACAGTAACTTTTCTTTATAGTACTCATCTCAGTTTGTAATTAAACAGATTTTTATATGTAGTTAAAAAATCAATATGTTTCACTGAATACCTTACATAGGTAATGAAGCAATGACTATATTCTTCCAGACTTTTGTATTCCTATATTTAGTGAAGTATGTATTATTAATAAAAAGTATAATGGTAATTGGCTAATCATATAAAGGGAATATAATTTAGATGAAACAGTAACCATTTTATCTCTCTGATTTCTGATTATTGTGTCATATAACATTTCACATTTCTAATCTGGCTGCATGCCTCAAATGAAGAAATACATTTTCTTTGGTAAACTTGTTTTTAGGAATTGCGCATTTTCAGTAATTTACAAAAAAGTAATTTACCAAAACAAGACAGGTCTGATTTATTTGAGTTCCTCCTGGATGTGAACTGAGTCTAGACAACTTAACCAATGACAACTTTGTCATTTACTAACAAAAATTGAAATGTATTTTTAGATTGGTTATTGTTGCTAAATTCAGTTAAAATCACTGTAGAATGAATATAAGTGAATGTCCCTATGTAGCCCAGATTTATAAATGTTTTCCAGCAGCTGAAAATAACATAAATCTTATTTTGAAATTAGTATCAAGTTCATTATACCTAAAAAATAAACATACAGATAGTTAGAAAGATTAAACATATTAAGGAACACTCAGGCTAGTTTCTGAATATTAATATATTTTCCTTACAATTAACTATCAATATTTGTTTTTTAAGCTGGATGCTTGTCACACTGATCCTCCTAAAGAATCACTAAAGAAAATGCCTCTTTTTTTTTTTTTTTTTACTTTTTTAAATGTTTTATTTATTTCTGAGAAAGACAGCGTGAACAGGGGAGGGTCAGAGAGAGACAGAGATACAGAATCCGAAACAGGCTCCAGGCTTTGAGCTAGTTGTCAGCACAGAGCCCGACACGGGGCTTGAACCCACGAACAAAGAGATCATGACCTGAGCCACGCAGGCGCCCCAAAATGCCTCTATTTTTATTAAATGGACTGAATTTTTTAACATAATCTCAGTATGCTTAGTATATTTCTTGTTCAATGGGTAACTGATAAAGAGCATCTATTTTGCAAAATATTTAGAGTATTTTTATCTTCAGTGGCCATTTGGCTTGTAATATACAATCCTAATGGAATCTGCCACATCAAATACAAAACTTGTCTAAATCACATATCTAAATACAGAGCTTGTTCTTGATTCCAATGAGAATGAGAC
Source organism: Hyaena hyaena (assembly GCF_003009895.1). Classification (NCBI taxonomy): domain Eukaryota; kingdom Metazoa; phylum Chordata; class Mammalia; order Carnivora; family Hyaenidae; genus Hyaena; species Hyaena hyaena. Next base: position 52,468 of record NW_024082866.1, read on the forward strand.
AATGTAAATTTGGACATGTTCAATATAAAATAGCAGAATTAAGAAAATATTTCAATACAAAACATGAACTAAAAGAGATAGGGAATTTTAAACACTGGGAATCTTGATGTTCAAGTCTGGGCCATATACATAAGCATTAAAGTGTTACAAAATGAAATTAACATTTTGTCAAATTGCTACAATATTCAATGTCATTGTCTGATTCTTTTAAAATTGATCTCCAACCTATAAGCTAGATATGATTTGAAGAGAATCATCAGTAAGGTTTTATTATATATATATATTTTATGATTTTTAATGTTTATTTTTGAGAGAGAGAGAGAAACAGAGCATGAGAAAGACAAAGGCAGAGAGAAAGGGAGACACAGAATCTGAAGCAGGCTCCAGGCTCTGAGCTGTTAACACAGAACCCAACGTGGGGCTTGAACTCATGAAACATGAGATCATGACCTGAGCCAAAGTTGGACAATTAACCATCCAGGTTAGCCACCCAGGTGCCCTTATTATATTTTTAAAAAGACACATAAATATTGATACTACTGAATATGAGAGAAGAGGAGCCTATGTCAGAGGTATTCAGATCTAGAAATCTCCTAAACTCTGTACACTGCTGAAATATTCTACAGTTTGTTTACTAACTCTACCTGCCCCAAATAGTATAGTAAATTAGTACCCAGAATATATTCACAAAGAATACTGTGCCCATTTGTTTTCAGGATTATGAGAAACTTGGTTAACCAATGATCATTTGAATTTTGATCTATGGTTACTGCTTTTAATCTTGTATTTTTTCCAAGAGATGAGAATCTTGAATTAGTTTCTACCTCAGAAAGAAGGAGGAAGTTAACGGAGGACGAAGCGGGAGAAGAAGGGGAAAAATAGTTGGGGAGAGGGAGGGAGGCAAACTATGAGAGACTCTTGAATACTGAGAACAAACTGAGGGCTGAGCGGGGGTGGGGGAGAGGGCAAGGGGATGATAGGCATGGAGAAGGGCACTTGTTGGGATGAGCACTGGGTGTTATATGGAAACCAACTTGACAATAAACTATAAAAAAAGAATTAAATGAGAGAGAAATCAGAACAATAACAATTAAGGAACCGTGCTAAGCATTTTGTATGTATTATCTTACTGAATCGTCATAATCTGTAAGTTTTGTGAAAAGCAGACTGATCACAATTCCTAATTGTTAATTTACTGATTATTTAATAAAAAATCAGCAGTTTTCTATTTAAAAAATGGAAAAAATAGGTAATAAACCACTTCATAAATGTCAAAAAAAGAAAAAAAATGAAGCGAGAATGTGAGAAATTATATATATATATATATATATATATATATATATATATATATATCAACTGCAAACACAAAAGAAACTACATGGAAGAAACAATTCATCTTGTGAAATAATCCTGTATGTGCACTATAATGTGTTTATTTTAGTTAAGGGATTATGAACAATTCTTTCTGAACTGGTTGCTGCAGTGGTTGTAGATCAGAGTTCTGTTTTTATATGGTCTTATCCATTAGTATATTCCATCTTTACAGATTCCAAATACCTTCCCTATTGGTTTATTATACCAACCTTATGATTTATTTTTTTTTTAATGTTTTAATGTTTATTTATTTTTGAGAGAGACCGAGGGTGAACAAGGGAGGAGCAGAGAAAGAAGGAGACACAGAATCCCAAGCAGTCTCCAGGCCCTGAGTTGTCAGCACAGAGCACGACACAGGGCTCAAACCCACGAACCATGAGATCATGACCTGAGCTGAAGTCTGATGCTTAACTGACTGAGCCACCCTGGCGCCCCAAATTCCATCTTTATTAATAAGAACTATATATCTCAATTTCAGGTTAAAAAATAGGCACCCGGGTGCCCCCCAAACTTCTGATTTTTAATTCAAAATGTATTCCTTTTGTTTGAGATTTGTTTTTCAAGTAAATGCAAAAATACCCACTAAAAGGAAGATTAGACTTCTTTCATTTATACTTAAAGTAAGACCATATCATGAGTACTAAAAGTACGTGAAGGGAGTAAGAAGATGATATTTTACCATGGAGTAAAATGTTCCAGTGTTTAAACCCTAAATATACCATCACCAACTTCCAGTTTTACCAAGAAAGTGTACCTAACAGAAAAAGAATATCATCCAACAATTGGCTCAAATTTTGCTTTCATTTTAACTTCCCTTATGAAAGTATTCTCATAAATATTTAATGGTCTTGATTTCGTTTAATACAAAGACAAATGCTAAACCCCATGAGTTTAGTATTAACTGAAATCTTTAGGTAATCTACATTTTCATTAGAAAGTGATCGAGAAAGCATGAGCGGGGAAGAGGGGGAGAAAGACAGAGGGAGAGAGAGAGAATCTTAAGCAGGCTCCATACCCAGCTCGAGGCCTCGACACAGGGTTCAATCCCACAACCCGGGATCACGACCTGATCCAAAATCAAGAGTTGGGCATTCAGCCCACTGAGCCACTCAGGTTTTCCTATATAATCCAATATTTAATTTAAATATAGTCACTTTCAATTCAATTGTTTTAGGTGGATTTGGAGGTCCACAAATCATTTTTAAGTTAATCTGTTCACTTTTACATCTCAAAATTGAAGAGGCCTAGGAAGTTAAGCCAAAAAGCCTAGAGAATCATGAACTCAGTCAGCACCTAGAACAGCATTTCAAAAGCCAACGATGAAATTATAAACTAAATCAAAGACAAAAATGAGTGGTGGTGGGAAAACTGGACAGCAACATCCAAAACAATGAAACTGGACCACTTTCTTACACCATACACAGAAATAAATGCAAAATGGATGAAACACCTAAATATAAGACAGAAAACTATTAAAATCCTAGAGGAGAACACAGGAAGTAACCTTTTTGACATTGGCTGTAGCAACTTATTAGATATGTCTCCTGAGGCAGTGGTAAAAAAAAGCAAAAATAAACTGTTGGGACTTCATCAAGATAAAAAGTGCACAGCACTTTCCCGCACAGCAAAGGAAACAACAAAACTAAAAGGCAACTGACGAATGGGAGAAGATATTTGCAAATGATATACCTTACAAAAGGTTAATATCCAAAATATATAAAGAACTTATACAACTCAACTCACCACCAAAAAGCAAATAATGGAGTTAAAAAATAGGCAGAAGACATGAGTAGACATTTTTCCAAAGAAGACATACAGATGGCTAACAGATACGTGAAAAGATGCTCTACATCACTCATCATCAGGGAAATACAAATGAAAACTTCAATGAGATATCACCTCACACCTGTCATAATGCCTAAAAATAGCAACACAGGAAACAAGGCAGAGAGAGTGAGAAGGCAGAGAAAGGGAAACCTTATTGTGGTAGTCATATGATTTTTATGCTTTGCTTTGTTGATGTGGTGTATCTCCTTGATTTGTGAATATTGAACCATTCTTGCATTCCTAGACTAAATCTCATTTGATCATGGTGAATGCTCATTTTAATGTATTCTTGAATGCAATTTGCTAGTATTTTGTTGGGGATTTTTGCATCCATGTTCATCAGGGTTATTGGCCTGTAGCGTGGGTGCGTGCGTGAGTGCCTGCGTGTGTGTGGCGTCTTTGGTTTTTGGTTTTGGTATAAAAGTAATATTGGCCTTGTATTCTTGAAAGTTTTCTTTCCTCTTCTATTTTTTTTCAAATAGTTTGAGGACAAAAGGCTTAATCTTCTTCAAATGTTGTGTAGAATTCATTTGTGAATCCATCTGGTCCTGGATTTTTATTATTTGGTCATTTCTTGATTACTGATTTAATTTTGTCACTAGTAGTAGGTGTGTTCATATTTTCTATTTCTTCCTTATTCAGTTTTGGAAGATTGTATGATCCTAGGAATTTAACAATTCCTTCTAGATTGTGCAAGTTATTGGTATACAATTTTGCATCATAGTATTCTCTTATGATCCTTTGTATTTTTGTGGCGGGAGGGTTACTTCTCTTTAGTTTCTGATTTTGTTTATCAGAGCCTTTAATCTTTTTCTTGATGAGTCTGGCTAAGGATTTATTAGTTGTGTTTATCTTTTCAAAGAGCATGCTCTTAGTTTCTTTGATTTGTTTCTATTTTGTCTTTATGCCATTCATTTCTGTTAAAATCTTTATTACTTTCTTCCTTCTGCTCACCTTGGGGTTTATTTCTTCCCTTCCTAGTTATTTTTAGGTGTAAGGAAAAATTGTTTATTTGATCTTTTTTTTTGTTCCTTGAGGTAGGTCTGTATTGCAATATACTTCCCTTTTAGAAATGGTTTTGTTGCATCCTAAAGATTTTGGACTATTATATTTTCATTTTCATTTGTTTCCATACATTTTTAGTTTTTTTCTTTCATTGTTTTGTTGACTCATTAGTTGTTTAATACTGTGTTGTTTACTCTCCATGTGTGTGATTTTTTTTTCCAGTTTTTGTTTTCTAAAGATAGATTTCTAGTTTCATACCACTGTGGTCAGAAAAGGTGTATGGTATGCTTTTAATCTTAGTTTATTGAGGTTTGTTTTGTTGCCTAACACATGATATATTCTGTTGCATGTGCACTTGAAAAGAATTTTTATATTGCCCTTTTTGATGGAATGTTCTGAATATATCTATTATATCCAACTGATCGAATGTTCCATTCAAAGACACCATTTCTTTATTAATTTTCTGCCTGGATGATTTATTCATTGATGTAAGTGGGATGTTAAAGTTCCCTACTATTTTATTGCCATAAATTTCTCTCTTTATGTTCTTTAATATTTGTTTTATGTAATTAAGTATTCCAGTGTTGGGTGTGATATTTACAATTGTTATATTCTCTTGTTGGATTGATCCTTTTATCATTATGTATTGTCCTTTTTTGTCTTTTGTTACAGTCTTTGTTTTAAAGACTATTTTGTCTGATATACGTATTGCTACTCCAGTTTTTTTTTTTTTGCTTCTATTTGCATAGCATATCTTTGTTTATCTCTTCACGTTGAGTCTGTATATGTCTTTAGGTATGAAGTGAGTGTTTTGTAGGCGGCATATAAATGGATTTTTTTTTTTTTGTAATCCATTCTGCTACCCTATGTTTTTTGATTGGAGCATTTATATCTTTTACATTCAAAGAAATTAATGATAGGTAGGCGCTTATTACTATTTTGTCATCTGTTTTCTGGTTGTTTTTGTAGTTCTTATAATTTATATTTATAGTTCTTTTGTGATTCTTGTTCCTTTCTTCTTTTGGTCTTTTTTTGTGAATGATGATTTCTGTAACATTATCTTTGGCTTTCTTTCTCTTTATTTTCTGGGTATCTATTATAAATTGTGAGTTTGTGGTTATCATGAGGTTCTTAATATCTTAAGTATATAGCAGTTTATATTAAATTCATGGTCTTTTAAGTTCGAGCACATTCTAAAATAAGAACTTTTTATTGATTTTTTTCTCCCTCCATGTTTTATGCATATGCTGTCATATTTTATATCTTTATGTTCATAATTTTCTTATGTATAATTACAGCCATTTCTTTTTTACTGAAAGAAGTCTTTTTACTGTTTCATGTAATGCTGGTTTAGTGGTGATAAACTCCTTTAACTTGTTTGTCTGGGAAACTCTCCTCCAAATCTTAATGATAACCTGCTGGGTAGAATATTGTTTTCTGCAGATTTTTTCGTTTTAGTACTTTGAATATATCATGGCACTCCCTTCTGGCTTGCAAAATTTCTGCTGAAAAATCAGGTGATGGACTTATAAATTTTCTTTTGTAGGTAACTTTTTGCCTCTCTCTTGGTGTTTAAAATTTTTTATGTTTATTTTTGACAGAGAGAGAGAGCGAGATAAATAGAGAATGAATGGGAGAGGTGCAAAGAGAGAGGGAGACACAGAATCCGAAGCAGGCTCCAGGCTCTGAACTGTCCGCTCAGAGACAAGTGTGGGGCTTGAATTCACAAACTGTGATATCATGACATGAACCAAAGTCAGATGCTTAACCAGCTGAGCCACTCAGGCACTCTTCTCTTGCTGTCTTTAAAATCCTCTCTTTATGGACTGCTTGGGTGGCTCAGTCAGTTAAGCGTCCGACTTCTGATCAGGTCATGATCTCACCGTTCGTGGGTTTGAGCCCCACGCTGAGCTCTGTGCTGACTGCCAGCTCAGAGCCTGGAGCCTGTTCCAGATTTTATATCTCCCTCTCTCTGACCCTCCCCTGCTCACGCTTTCTCTCTGAGAAATAAATAAAACATTAAAAAAATAAAATAAAATCTTCTCTTTATCCTTAATCTTTGACATTTATTTATTTATTAAAATATTTATTTATTTTTGTGAGAGACAGAGCATGAGTGGAGGAGGGGCAGGGAGAGAGGAAGATACAGAACTGGAAGCAGGCTCCAGGCTCTGAGTGGTCAGCACAGAGCCTGATGGGGTGCTTGAACTTATGAACAGGAGATCATGAATTGAGCTGAAGTTGTTCTCTCAACCAACTGAGCCACCTAGGTGCCCCTATGTATTTATTTATTTTTAAGTAGGCCTCATGCCTAGCACAGGACTTGCACTCATGATCATGAAATCAAGACTTGATCTGAGATTAACAGTCAGATGCTTAACCAACTTAGCCACCCAGGTGCCCCTAATCTTTGACATTTTAATTATTACGTGTCATAGTGTGGATTTTCTAGGATTCATCTTGTTTAGAACTGTCTGCACTTCTTGGACCTGGATATCTCTTTCCTCCCGGAGATTAGGGAAGTTTTTATTTATTATTTCTTTATATTAATTTCTTACCCCTTTCTCGCTATTTCATCCTTTGGTACTCTTCTAATGCAAATGTTTGTTCACTTGATCTTGTCCACGAGATCCTTTAACTTATCTTCATTTTTTCCCCCTCTTTATGCTGTTCAACTTAGGTGATTTCCATTACCCTGTCTTCTAGATCACTGATATGTTCTTCTGCATCTTTTAGTCTACTGTTGATTCCTTTTAGTGTGTTTTGTATTTCAGTTATTGTACTCTTCAACTCTTTTTGGTTCTTTATTATATTTCCTGTCTCTTTACTGAAGAGTTCACTGAATTTTTCCATTATTTTCTTTAGCCCAGTGAGCATCTTTACAATCATCTCATTAAATTCTTTTTTAAATGTTTATTTATTTATTTTGAGAGAGAGAGAGAGAGCAGGGAATGGGCAGAAAGATGAGAGAATCTCAAGCATACTCTGTGCTGTCAGCAGAGAGCCTGATATGGGGTTTGATCTCATGAACTATGAGATCATGACCTAAGCTAAAATCAAAAGTCAGACATTAATCAACTGAGCCACCCTGGCGCCCCTCATTATATTAAAATCTTAATCAGGGATATTGCTTGTCTCCTTTCATTTAGTTATTTTCTCAGGTTTAGTCTTGTTCTTTCTTTTGGAGCATATCTCTCTGTCTCCCCATCTTGTTTGACTTTCTGTGTTTGTTTCTTTGAATTAGGCAGAGCACCTACTTCATCTAAGCTTGAAGGAATGGTCTAATGTATGATCATCTACGTAGATTGTGTGTGGTTCGTGACTTTTGCTAGCTGACTAGAGCTGTGTCTGATGTAGGCTGGGGTCCTAGAGCTTTCCACACAGTTGGCATACTGCCAGAACAGTTAAGCTGAAGTGGATACAGACAAGTGTGTTCTGGGATTCTATGTGTTTGAGGGCACCGTAGCAGATAGCTGAAGCTGAAATGGGTGCAAGCTGGGGTTCCCTGGGGAACTCTGTGTGGGGAGTGCCTTGGTGGAGACTGAGGTATTATGCTAGCTGGAAGGTCTCTTGAGTTCTTTGTGTTGAGGGTGCCTTGGCAGGATAGCTGAAATTAAACTGAGTGCAAGCCAGAGGGCCCCAGGCTGTACACACAGAGGGCACCTTTGCAGGTTAGCTGAATCTGATGGTATTCCAGGACTCTCTGCACATAGGGTGCCCAGAAGAGGTGGCTGCAGGTGAGGAACAGGCCAGGAGTTGATACAGTGTTCCATGAAGATGGTACCCTTGCAGACTACTAAAGCTATAATGGGTGTGGAGCAGGGTGGTCCCTGGGCTCTTCATGCAAAATGTGCCCTATCAGGGCAGCAGAGGTTGAACTGGGTGTGAGACTGTATGTCCCAAGGTGCTCAGTTCAGCGGGTGCTCTGGTCAGGCAATTGAAGCCAAGATTGGTGTGGGAAGGTATGTTCTGGGGTACACTACACAGTGGGTGCTCTGTTTGGGAAGCTGAAACTGATGCAGCTTTGGGGCAGGGGTTCCCAGAGTGCTCCACATAAAGCGGCCCATGGCAGCGATGTTGGATATGAAGCAGACATTAACCAAGTTTCCAGAGCACTCTGCACTCAGGTTTCCCCAGCAAGCCATCTGAAGTCAAAGTGGTGTAGGTGAGGAGCTTAAGTAACGCCACTTTGAAATTAAGGCCTCCATTAAGAGCAACCTCGGGCTGCATGTAGCCCCAGTTCCAGGAAAGGCCTCGAATTGGTCAAGGCTGAAGCCACCCTCAGACCACCCTCAGGTCAGCCAATCAAAAGAAGCTAAGAAATATAGGAGTAACATTCCTATGGTCTGAGTCATGGGCTAGGGACTATAGATAGTTACTTTGTACAAACTAGCAAATCACTCACCGCTTGCCTGAACCCCACGTGGACCCTTTGAACTCACCTCCTAATTGGTCATTTTCAAAGGATTCTCAAAGGTCATGATTGGGTCCCACCAAAAGTAACAAACACCTCACAGATACTGAATGGTCAAAACTGTTACCATGGGTGCTGTACAATTATGATTGGTGCTTATGTGATGATGCAAAGCGTACAACGTGTGCACTGTAACATCCCCGTTCCTTACTCCATAAAAACTCTGCTCGCTATTGTTTGGGGCTTCGCCCTGCTGCCGCTGCACCCGGTAGACGGGTGAGCCCCTGCTCGAGCTTGTAATAAAGACCCTTTTGTACTTGCATCGGTGTCGGCTCCTTGGTGGTCTCTGGAGACTCGCGAGTTGGGCATAACATAGGCTTGGAGTGTTCCACTGCGTTCCAACAGTGCATGAGAGTTTCTTTTTCTCCATATCACTATTTGAAATGATCTTGTTTCTTTTTGTGTTGTCTTGGTCAAAAATTTACACTTAAGCTCCAACAGACCAATGATTGTGTCTTCGTGTCTTTTTTGTTCATTGTTTCATATCCAGCAAATAGAACAATAACAGGGTCTGGGGCCTCATGAGCAGGGATGGGAGTAGTCAGACCTGACTGCAGGCAATAAGGAAATAGATTATCCATAGAGAATTTAAAACCAGTAGTAATACAAGGCAAAATCATTCTTCTTTTCATTATTACCATGTTCTAGAAATTCTAAGCAATATCACTAATGAAATACTCCTCCCCTACAAAATCTTTTTTTTTTTTTTGTTTAAGTTCTAAACAAATCTTTTGCTTACTGTTAGGTTTTAATAATATATGTGCAACCTTCAAATTAGCAAAGTTTGATAATTTATCCTTTAACCAACATTGTGTTCTCCATGAAAGTTAATTTGGAGAATTCCTAGTTATACAGTGTCCAAAAACATGTTGACTGAGCTACACAAATTCTTTTAGAGAATAGATTCATAAAGTTTCCAAATTGTTGCCTCTCACTCTATGTGTATGTTATATCTCTATCCCCTGTGGTACTACATATCCCTGCATTTAAATAGTAGATTAGAAATGAACAGTGATAGCACAGTGATTGAAAAAGACAGAGAAACAGAACCTGGATTACTTCAATTCTGTCATCTTATGTGACCATCTGGTATTTTTATTTGTGTTTAAAATTTAAAACATTGAAATAGATTGAAAACTTTGAGGTGTAATATTTGTTTGGAAAATTGTAACTTTTAATTTGTCATGAACAATTTTAATGAATTTGAATTTTTCTGATGAGAAACTTTAGATGAGGTTATTAATCAGAAAGAAAAAATATGTACAAACAGGCAGAATTAGCCTTGAGCACTGCACAATGAAAAAAAGTCTTAGACTGTTCTTTGAAAATTGGGTCTCAGAAATTGAGAAGGAAGTAATTTTCTATGCAACAATACAATGTAAAGAAATGGACATTACATAAAAAAGATAATTACATTTTAAAAAATGATAGGACAAATGGCAGAAGATGCTTATCTGACATTACCAAAAGAAACCAAAGGGCAGTATCTGAATGCCTTGATAGCTTGCAGAATGCACTGGACCCTTGTTCTAAAGCAATATATCCAATGATGTCAAAGTTCCTTCTCATTTAGTCATTATCCACTGATTTCTACAGGAGAACTTCTGAAGTTTTTACTTACTATTACAGAAATATATAATTAATTTCCTGATGAAGATATTTTAGTTGAAACTTTCAACTGTAGAAAATTTGAATGCCTCTGGATTTGATATTTAAGAAACAAAGACATGGGTGGTGCTGTAATTATAAATCTCTTTCAAACTTAAAATGTTAAGACTTTTCTTTTTTTTTTAACATTTATTTTTGAGAGAGAGAGTGTGTGCATGTGCGTGAGCACGCAAGCACTGGAGGGGGGCCATGCAAGCAGAGGAGAGGCAGAGTGGGAGGGGGACAGAGAATCCAAAGCACGCTCCAGGCTCTGAGCTGTCAGCACAAAGCCCACACAGGGCTCAGGACTCGAACTCACAAACTGTGAGATCATGACCTAAGCTGAATTTAGATGCTTAACCGACTGAGCCACCCAGGCACCCCAAATTTAAGACTTCTTATTTATGTATATGTTGCTTATTATTAAATAAACTTTATTAATAAAATTAGTAAAAAAGTGTTCATCTTTCAACTCTAAATAAAGGTCAAAGATCTACTTAGGGTGTCAGGGCGCCTTGGTGGCTAAGTTGGTTGAGTGTCCGACTTCGGCTCAGGTCATGATCTCATGTTTCAGTTCTTGGGTTTAGGGCTCTTGTCGGGCTGCGTGTTGACTGCTCAGAGCCTGGAGTCTGCTTTGGACTCTGTGTCCCTCTCTGCCCCTCCTCGGCTCATCCTCTGTCTCTGTCAAAAATAAATAAACGTTAAAAAAATTAAAAAATACGATCTTCTTAGGGTGTCAAATATGTTAGGTACATTACTAATTCCAGGAATATAGTTTGCACTTAAATATTTGTTGAATGAATAAATGATTAATATTAGGTATGTTGATGGTCAGATTATGAGCGTCTTCTTTCCTCAGAATCATTCACTAAAGGCCTAGGGAAGATTTTGCTCTTGTTGAGTATGTTGCACAGCATATTCTCCTTGTAGCATCAAAATGATCCTTTTAAAATCCAACTTAGATCATGCTACATCTTTGCTCAAAACCCTCCATTGATTTCCCCTCCTATTCAAAATCAAATCCAAAGTCTGTGTGGTGGCACAGAAAGCCCCTACTTAGTGTGTTATTTCACTCCTTTTGAACTTATCACACCAACCACACTAGCCTTTCTTCATTGTTGTTCTTTCTACATTAAACACTCTTTCCTAAATTCCTTCAGGACTCTTCTCAAATGTCACCTTGTCAGAAAGCCTTTCCCTAACCTATTTAAAGAAGTAAATTCTCTCTTTATCCCCATACTGTTTTATTTTCCTTCATAGCAGTTGGCACTTGGCAACATTTATTTGTCTGTCTTTTCCTCTTGGAAACATAAACTGTTTTGTTCTGTATTTTGAACAAAATAGTCTACTATGCATATAGTAGACTCATAGTGACATAGTCTTAGAATGAATGAACTTGACCATGTATTGCAGGTGTAACATGTTCTTTTTATGACTGATAAAGGAAATTTTCAAATTTTTATGTGTTTGTGGGTCCTGCTCCTGGGCTACTAGGGAAAGTATTGTTTAACATTTACCAAAGTCAAAATGACTCTGCAAACTTCAAAGCATGGACTCTATTTCTGCCCCAAGCACACATTGTACATATGCTTTATTAAAAAAACAAAACAAAACAAAAAAGCATTCCAAACATAAAGATAAGCAAAGGCAACAAAAACAACAAACTCCCTGGTTCCTAAAATATTAGTCGTACAGCCTTGCACATATTAAAAACATAAGATAAAGTCTTTAACCTTCTGGAATGTCCTTCCTTGGGATGATTCCTAACTCTTTATTTAAAAGAACACATATATAATCCTACATCAAAGTTTCCTTCCCCGGAACATTTTGTTTTTTGTGAAGATTGTGTATAAGGGCCGCTGCTTTAACTTGGGCTTGAATAAAATTATTTTCCTTCCTCTTTAAATTTTTAGGAAAGGTTTGTTCAATTGCCTAGACCTGACTTTATGGTTAGTAAGGCAGCTGGACTTGGGTTTTAGATCCTTATCTAGACAAATCACATATGCTTGAAATAACTGAAATAGTGCAATCTTCTGTACGCAGCTAAATAGCTTTTAACTGGATTATGGAGAGTATTCTGAAAGGCTTTATCAAGGATAGAAACAGTCAATCACAAGGATGAATGGTTTTGCTGGAAGACAGCAGTAATAGGAGGGTGGAGAAAGGGCGGAGCCAGTAGACAAGGGACGTAACCAGGCGGGGCTTGTGAGGCGAGCAGAGTTGAACTGTTTTGTCCCTCTCCGCCCACCGTATAAAAACTTAGACGGAGAAGGTCACAGACATGGCGGCTGTTAGGGTAAGTTAAAAAAAAAAACGTTTTGTAGTTTCTGGGTGCAGATAAGTATTCTAGTAACTATAAAAGCGATCCTCCCAACTTTAGAAGGGAGCCCCACAGCAGGAGGTGGGGTGGAGGTGAGGTTGTGAGAGATTTGGCAAGGTCAGGGAGTCTCAAAACAGCTACCTCTCCCCTTTGTATATTTCCTCAGTCTGTGACAGTACTCTCTTCTTAAACTCCCGCGGTTAACTGTTTATACAACGACACCGTGAAAACTGGGAAACCGCTGGGTAAAAAAGGCTGGTCTGGCCACAAGCTGCAGCAAGCTGCTTGAACGGAAACAAAGAGAAAAGACTCCAAGGCATTCGACTGGGCGCACAGGGCGGGGTCTCATGACGCTTTGAAAGGCTTTATTCAAACATTATTTGGGGTGAAATAGACCAGAATAGAGACATCTCAAAGCCTTTCTGTAGTGCGCGGTGTTTGTATTCACTGTAGGTCCTCTCCAGGTTTGAATAATAAACCTAAGTTTCTTTTGAGTTGTGTAATTGGAAAAGGTACTTTTACTTAGCTATCTATGTACCGGAAGTGACTCAGCTGGCTGCCAGCTGCAGTTCCCTAATTAGGTTTCAATAAGCGTAGTTGACAAATATTTACAGATAGCTATTTGTAGGCAGGTTTAAATGTAAAATGCACTGTCTGTAGAAGATGCAAATATGAATAATTCAGTTCAGCCAGAGTTTAAGGTGACTCAGTATCCGTCTTGATTCATCCTCCATTTCAGCGTTTCTGGTTCTTGTAATTTATCTAAATTATCACAACATCTTTCCAACTGGACTTGCTGTCTCTAGCCTACCTCTCATGGAATCCATTTTCCCTGAACTGCCAGACTACTTATACTAAAATGCAAATCTGGGGGCGCCTGGGTGGCTTAGTCGGTTAGGCGTCCGACTTTTGCTTAGGTCATGATCTCACGGTTCGTGGGTTCGAGCCCCGCGTCGGGCTCTGCGCTGACTGCCAGCTCAGAGCCTGGAGCCTGTTTCAGTCTGTGACTCCCTCTCTCTCTGACCCTCCCCTGCTCAAGCTGTCTCTCTCTCTCTCTCTCCTAGAAATAAATAAAACATTAAAAAAAATAAAATGCAAATCTGATTATATCCCTTTACTACTTAAAAGCCTTTATTGGCGTTCAATCATCTGCTCTCTGGAGTCAGGTTAAGACTCCTATGTTTGGAACACCCAACCCTGCCTTGGCTTTCCAGCTTCATCTCTTGTCTCAGGAAATCTTGTTAACATCTGTACTCCAAGCCTTTTCTCCTGCTCTTTCTCTGGGCCTAATGAGGAACATCTTCATCTAGTTAGTTCCTTTTCATATTCCATTCATTCATTTAACAGACATTTGTGTACTAGCTCCTTATATACCAAGCGCAAAATGTATTTTCCAAGATACTGTTACCTATCCTCCAGACTAATTTAAATAACTCCTCTTTGTGCTTCCAGAAGACCTTGGGCATACTATTACCTTAGGACTTACTGCACTTCAAATAATATACTATTTACTTGCCTGTTCTACCCTCCTATAAGCTGCTTGAGGACAGTAATTATGACATTAATTTTTGTATCCCTAGTACCAATATGACTTACATTAGGTACTCAGTAAAATCTACAAGAATACATAAATTCCAGGCAATGAAGTAGTGTACTCTGTTATTCAGAACAAGAGAAATACCATGCATCAGAAGTGCAAGGTGATCTGAGAGTTCAAAAGACAGAGCTCAAACCTGGTTGAGGATAATAAAGACTTAATGGAGGAGGTGCAGAGACAGAAGGAATGGTCAGTGGTAAAAAGTGAACCAGAATAATGTGTTATCACTGAAGCCTAGAGGAGGGAGTTGAACAGTCTCTTTTGGCTTTTAATAAGTTACTGGAAGCTATCATTTATTAAGTGCTCACTACAAGACCAGGCACCATGCTAAAATGCTTTATGTATTTTATTTTACTTAACTCTCAAGATAACTTTATGTTGTAGTTATTATGATCACTTTTTTACAAATGAAGAACTAAGGTTGAGAGGACTCAAGTAAGTTGCCCCAAATCATAATACATTATCTTTATGGGGTGCTGATTTTGGCTCAGGTCATGATCTCATGGTCCTGAGATTGAGCCCTACACTGGATTGTGCGCTAGGCATGAAGCCTGCTTAAGATTCTCTCCCTCTTCCTGTGCCCCTCCCCAACTCTTGTGCACTCCCCTCAAAAAAAAAATATTTATATTCCCACTACTTAGTGTAATGCCATATATTTTCTGACCTTTAAATCCCCATTTAAATTACACCTTCTTCAGGCCAGTGGACTGATAACCTGTTTCCTGTAACAGTGTCAGTAGTCTCCAGCAAGTAGAATAGAAATTTGTTGTGTTAACATTACCAGTTTTTTTAATTGAAATGAATACTTTTATACAGCCTTGTTTTTTCTTAGACTTTTGGTTTCTTTCAGACCCTTGTTGCTTATTCATGATACTTTTAATGACAATCTTTAAAAAATATAAAATGTAATGTGCTTTTTTGATTACTGTACCTTTTATGTATAAAATGTTCTTCCTTCTTCATCATTCAAACCCTAAGCCAATAAGCTAGAAATTTGAATGCAGAGGTTATTGCAGAGATTATTTATTCAAAAACTGTCCTATGAAACATAAAGTAGTTATTATGACTTAAGTTTTTTAAAGAATAACCCTAATTCTTAAAAATCCTAGTAGAGGTAAAATTCTAGTAGAGTAGGAATGAGAATACCATTTTCATTCATCTTTTATGAACCCTAACTTATTAGAGTGTAATTAAAGCATAAGAGCCTCTAACCTTCCAATATTGAGATACTAAAGGCTTTGTAGTTTGTGGCTGTGTCACCTCTAGAGTTTCCTACAGGTCTTTTATTTTTTTGTCTTTTTAAAAAGTTTATTTAAATTACAGTTAGTTAACATGCAGCATAATATTAGTTTCAGGTGTACAAAAGTGATACATCAATCACTTCTATATAACATCTGGTGCTCATCAAAACAAGTGTGCTCCTTAATCCTCATCATTTATTTAACCTCTTCTCCCATGCCCATCCCTTTTGGTAACCATCAGGTTGTTCTCCATAGTTAAGAGTCTGTTTCTTGGTTTGCCTTTCTTTTTTTCCCCCTATGCTCGTTGTTTTGTTTTTTAGATTCCACACATGAGTGAAATGTGTTGTCTTTCTCTAACTGACCTATTTCACTTAGCATAATATTCTCTAGCTCCACCCACATCTTTGCAAATGGCAAGATTTCATTCTTTTTTTCTTTATGGCTGAGTAATATTCCATTGAATAGGTGTACCACTTCTTTATCCTTACATTAGTTAATGAACATTTGGACTGCTTCCATAATTTGGCTATTGTTGAGAATGCTGCTATAAATGGGGTGCATGTGTCCCATTGAATTAGTATTTTTGTATTCTTTGGGTAAATCCCTAGTAATAATTGCTAGATCCTAGGGTAGTTCTATTTTTAACTTTTTGAGGAACCTCCATACTGTTTTCTGGACCAGTTGGATTCCCAACACTGCAAGAGGGTTCCCCTTTCACAACATCCTTGCCAATACCCATTGTTTCCTATGTTGTTGATTTTAGCCTTTCTGACTGATGAGATATGATATCTCATTGTAATTTTAATTTGTATTTCACTGATGCTGAGTGATGTATAGCATCTTTTCATGTGTCTGTTGGTCATTTGTATATTTTCTTTGGACAAATGTCTATTCATGCACATTTTTAAGTTAAATTATTTGTTTCTTGAATACTGAGTTTTGTAAGTTTTTTATATATTTTGGATACTGACCCTTTATCATATATGTTATTTGCACATATCTTCTCCCATTCTGTAGATTGCCTTTTAGTTTTGTTGATTGTTTCATTCTCTCTGCAGAAGATTTTCATTTTGATGAAGACCCAGTAGTTCATTTTCAAATTTGCTTTTGTTTCCGTTGCTTCAGGATACATATGTAGTAAGAAGTTGCTATGGCTGATGTCAGAGAGATTACTGCCAGAGTGTCTGGGAGGCTCAGTTGGTTAAACCTCTGACTCTTCATTTCGGCTCAGGTCATGATCTCACAGTTCATGAGTTTCAGCCCTGCCTGTGGCTCTGCTCTGATGGAGTGAAGCCTGCTTGGGATCCCCTCTCCCTCTCCCTCTCGACCTCTGCCCTGCTCTCTCTCTCAAACTAAATAAATAAATAACAACAACAACAAAAAAGAGGTTACTGCCTCTGTTCTCTAGGACTTTAATGGTTCCCTGTCTCAAATTTAGGTCTTTCATCCATTTTGAATTTATTTTTGTGTATGGCGTAAGAAAGTGGTCCAAGTTTATTCTTTTGCATGTTGCTGTCCAGTTTTCCCAACACCATTGATTGAAGAGACTGTCTTTTTTTCCATTGTATATTCTTTCCTACTTTCTTGAAGATTAATTGGCCATATAGGTGTGGTTCCTTTCTGGGTTTTCTATTCTGTTCCATTAACCTATGTGTCTATTTTTGTGCCAGTACTATACTGTGTTGATCACTACAATTTTGTAGTATAACTTGAAGTCTGGAATTCTGATGCCCGAAGCTTTCCTTTTCTTTTTCAAGATTGTTTTGGCTATTTGGTGTCTTTTGTGGGTGCATACAGTTTAGGATTGTTTGTTCTAGCTCTGTGAAAATTGCTGCTGGTATTTGGTAGGGATTGCATTAAATGTGTAGATTGCTTTGGGTAGTATAGACATTTTAACAGTATCAGTTCTTCAAATCCATGAGCATGAAATGTCTTTTCATTACTTTGTTTCTTCTTTGATTTCTTTCATGAATGTTTTATAGTTTTCAGAGTACAGGTTTTTCACCTCTTTGGTTAGATTTATTTCTGGGTATCTTATGTTTTTGGTGCAGTTGTAAATGGAATCGATTTCTAGATTTCTCTTTCTGCTGCTTCATTTTTGGTATATAGAAATGCAACAGATTTCTGTGCATTGATTTTGTATCCTATGACTACTGAATTCTTCTATCAGTTTAGCAATATTTTGGTGGAGTCTTTAAGGTTTTTTATATAGAATATCATGTCATCTGCAAATAATGAAAGTTTGGCTTCTTCCTTGCTAATTTGGATGCTTTTTATTTCTTTTTGTTGTCTGGTTGCTGTGGCTGGTCCTATGTTAAGTAACAGTAATAGGAGTGGACATCTCTGTCTTGTTCCTGACTGTAGAGGAAAAGGTCTCAGTTTTTGCCCATTGAGGAGGATATTAGCTGTGTGTTTTTCATAGATGGCTTTTCTTATGTTGCTATATGTTCCCTCTAACCCTCCTTTGTTGAAGGTTTTTATCATGAATGGATGTACTTTATTTTTTTTTAATTTTTAATGTTTTATTTATTTCTGAGAGAGAGAGAGAGAGGCAGCATGAGCAAGGGAGGGTCAGAGAGAGAGAAATACAGAATGTGAAGCAGGCTCCAGGCTCTGAGCCCGACATAGGGCTCAAATCCACGAACTCTGACATCATGACCTGAGCTGAAGTAGGACGCTTAACCGACTGAGCCACCCAGGCGCCCCTGGATGTACTTTATTAAATGCTTTTTCTGCATCTATTGAAAGGGTCATATGATTTTTATCCTTTCTTTTATTAATGTGGTATATCTTGTTGATTGATTTGTGAATATTGAACCAACCTTACAACCCAGGAATAAATCCCACTTGTTCATAGGGAGTTATTCTTTTAATGTACAGTTGTATTTGGTTTAGTAGTATTTTATTGATAATTTTCATCCCTGTTCATCAAGGCTATTGGCCTGTAGTTCTCCTTTTAAAGGGTGTGTTTTTTAATCTAGTTTTCTTATCATGATAATGCTGGCCTAAGAATTATTTTGGAAGTCCTCCTTCCTTTTCCATCTTTTGGAATATTTCGAGAAGAATAGGTATTAACTTTTTAAATATTTGGTAGAAATCTTCTCTAAGGCCATTTGGCCCTAGACTTTAGATTGTTGGGAGATTTTTGAAAACTGATTCAGTTTTTTGCTGGTTATCAATCTGTTAAAGTTTTTGTTTCTTCCTATTTCTGTTTTGGTAATATATATCTTTCTAGGGATGTATCCATTTCTTCTAGGTTGTCCAATTTGTTGGCATATAGTTTTTCATAATATTATCTTGTAATTTCTGTGGAGTTAGTTGTTATTTCTCCTCTCATGATTTTTAAAATTTTTTTATAGTTTATTTATTTTTGAGATAGAGAGAGACAGAGCATGAGCAGGGGAGGGGCAGAGAGAGACGGAGACACAGAATCTGAAATAGGCTCCAGGCTCTGAGCTGTCAGCACAGAGCCCGATGAGGGGCTCGAACCCTTGGACCGTGAGATCTGACCTGAGCCAAAGTTGGACGCTTAGCTGTCTGAGCCACCCAGGCGCCCCCATGCTTCCTACCTTAATTTAGTGTGCCTTCTTCTCTCCTTTTAGTTGTGGAGTTCATTCTGTCAGTCTTCAGGTAGGTTTCTTGGGGTATTTAGGATGATTTGATAGTTATCTAGTTGTATTTTGGGACAAGATGTCCTCCTACTCCTCTCCTACTCCTACTCCTCTCTCAACTAGCATGTCAGTCCTTTGAAGTAGAATATTTGATATGTAATCATAGAAGGACCAAAGTGTATAGGTACATTTTTGTAGTTTGTTCATTTGTTCTTCAGTGCTGCTATATTTTTCAAGAATTTTGTGAGAAAATATAGGCAGAGTTTTAAGGTTTTCTATTTCAGCAAAGTATCTGCTTTTCATGTAGCAGTGTAATGAATAATGGCATAGCTGATAGACTCTGCTGTTCTCTGTAGATTAATTGACAATGTAGATTTAATATAGTTTATTCTTCTAGAGATTATTCACCTCCTCATTTTCTGAAGAAAATAAGCAGCATGATATAAACAAATCTTTTGTTAGTGACTCACTAGTGATTACTCTAAAACAGTGCACCTTTGTGTAAGACTTTTATGTTGTCGTCAAGAAACAGCTCTTAGGCTGTGGCCACAAAATGAAGCATTAACATCTTTTCTTGCTTTATTTTTAGAAA
Source organism: Hyaena hyaena (assembly GCF_003009895.1). Classification (NCBI taxonomy): domain Eukaryota; kingdom Metazoa; phylum Chordata; class Mammalia; order Carnivora; family Hyaenidae; genus Hyaena; species Hyaena hyaena. The sequence continues at coordinate 72,156 of NW_024082866.1, forward strand.
AAAATACAGTAGTATCTCTGTTAAAGCAGAGGATGAGTTCAGTAACACTTGGTCATTGTCAGAAACTTTCTTACCCTTGGAAATGAGTGCGGGAGACGAGGGTACATTTAAGAAATCACTAAAAGGGAATTAAAATGTTTTCATGGGCAAATATGTCTGGACCTCTCCTGAAAGACCCAAAGGAGTGGACCAGTGGAAATTATATGGACATTTGTTTCAGTTTATCTATGGAAGAATTTTCTCATAGAACTATAAAAAAGATGAAATGTTTCATCAGTGGATTTCCCATTACCAAAGAGGGTCACACATAAATTGGAGGGTCACTTGGTAGTGCGTTATAGGAGGGATTCAAAATGAGAGAAATGGTTGGATCAGAAGACATTTAAGGCCCCTTTGCATTCCTAGACATAAACTCTAGTACAAAGAAGTTGATATGCCTAAAATACAGCCCTGTATTTTGAATCAAATCTCTGTTTTGCATATTTATGTTGGATTCAATAATCATTAATTTATTCAGGTGCAGTGCTTGATTTTTCAGGCCAATCTGTGATACTGCCTGATACTTCAGAAGAGACTAAACTTCATCAGTTGTATAGTTATGCCTCTGTTTATCTTAAGAGTATTTGTACTCTGTGGATAACCAAAATCACCCAGAAAGAATAGTACTGATGTAGTCAGTCACGGTGCTCCGTCTCCTGCTCATGAGGCAAGCTATTAGCACTTCAGGTCTACTAAAGGAAAGAAAGGGAGAAAGAAGAAAAACATAGGAAGGTAAAATAAAACTTTAAAATCAATTGGAGCAAATAGTTCCTGAAGAAAATAAAGGGGTAGAGTAAAGAGGTGAAGAGCAGAAAGAGCAAAAAGTAGGAGTGATTGGAGACGGGTAATCTACTTTTTTCTTTACCAAGGATAGCAGACTGTAACTTCCCTCTCATCCCCACCCAAGTCTTGTGATCTAGAGTCATAAACAGCCATGTGGCGTTGAGATTTTTTTTTTGTGAATAACTCCTAGAACCACTACTGGCCCCACACTGAAAGGAGAACTCCTTTCCATACATTCCCAATTCCTTTATTTTATAACTTATGACCTCCACAATGAGGCTCTTTAAAAAAAACATATGTAAGCAGTATAGTATACAGGAATATTTTTTCATAAGGGATTTCTTAATCAAGGTATTATTGACCATTCTAGGTAAAAGTGCATCAGTTTAAATAGAAAGTATTATATACAGTCTGGTTTCTCTTCAGATCACATAAATCTTTTGCCTTTTTAAATAGAAAGTATTATATTTTAAAACACTTTTTTGATACAGTATAATAATTATGTTAATTTGATCAAGAGATTTTGTCATGGCACATGCAGAGTAGAATGCTGTTTCTTGTAAGAAAGAATCAGGCTTGCTCTGTTGTCTATTCAGGTATAATCTTCAGAAGGTAAAAACTTAGTCATAAGAATACTACTTTCCATTTAGCACTAGACAGTTTATAAAATTTCATCTATTATAGTATTTGATTCTTAGAATATTACTATAAGAATTTTGAATAAGAAGAGAAATATTCTATAAGGTATCTGTATATTAGTATAAAAGATGCTTGTGATAAATTTTAATTATGGTGGTGCTGGGTCTTCAAATGCTTCTGAGAGTGTGGAGAGGCCTGGAAACATATTTTAAAAATTGAGAATAACTACAGTTGGGGGGGCCATAGTTCATAATTCTCATTAGATTCTCAAAAAGTTAATACTACCTAGTCTTACAATTTCAGATTAGCTTTAGGACCTTTGGTTATCATTTACCTCCATAATTGTTTGGCACATAGGCATTCAATAAAACATGAAAGAATTTGCTAGATTACCTATGTATACTGCCTTATTTAAACCTGTGAATTATTACTTAGTTTTGAGGTCCTTGGTCCTACAAAGCCCTTTGGGCACAAAGAGGCATAAGATTATAAACAAGGAGCCTACCTTTTGGAAGAAAAGTAGGCTGCATATATTTTAAAAAGTAAATTATAACAAATTTGTTTAATACTAACTTAGTGCTTCACACAGGTACGAGCTGTATGAATTCATAGGGATGGTTTCAAGTGAGCTAATGAAACTTGAGCAGGCGTTCAATGAAGGGTTTAGGTAAACATTCTCATTCAACAAATGTTTTTTGAGTACGTGCTGTGTGCCAGGCACTATTAGGCACAGAGGATGGGAAGACATTTTAGCAGGGAAAAAAAGTAAGTGAAAGTACTGGGGGAGGAATGTGCTTGACTTGTTTGGGCCTAAGAAGACTAATTTGGGTAAGGTCAGTGGGTGTATAGAGAGGGATAGAATAAAATAATTTCTTATTGGAGTCATACTGTCTTTTCAAGTTAATAGAAGGCTCTCAGTATTCCTTTCTCACATCCACACAAGGTAGATATAGCCTAATTTTTTTTCTTAGACATAACACATATATGGCTATATATGTGTGTGTAAAAAGGAGCTGTTAGAGGTTTTCTTTTAAGTTCAATTACTGATTTTAACAGGCGTTAGATTTGTCAGATCCTGATTAGCATAAACTGACTAAAGTTGAATTATGCTACTCTTGTACCATTTCTGGAGGATTTTTTTAAACTGTAAATTTGTGTAACTCCTATATACCTTATATATGGTTTTATTTAAAATTTTCTTCTTAAATTTTTATTTCTTGAAGATAAACTTTTGACACTTTCAGGTGTTATTCAGTAATAATTCTATCATAATTGTTGAGTATTTAGAAATTCCAAAATAGTTTTGTTCTTTCATACAACATCATAATTTAAAAACTCAGTGCTTTATTAATGTTTTAACATTAATATTCTATAACTTCATAATGTAGTAAAAACCATATTTATCCAAGCCACACTGAGCTTGGCAGTTACTTGTTCTGGCTAACTTAAGATAGGCCTTGTAAGTGCTAGAGCTTTAATTTTGATGAATACTATAATTCACAGGTACCAGGTGATTCCCATCCATCTTAAACCTGAGAGTTTAACCCATTTTTCATCATTCACTATCTGTATTTAACTTTGCCAGTTGTAATATGTTGTATGCTGTAACTGTTATTCTTAATGAAAATGCAAATATACTGAACCTAAATGGGCATTGAACACAGAAATAACCTTAGAATTATGTTATCTTAAAAAGGTTTCTGGTGTCATTTACTTTTGTCCCATAAACACGATATAAAGTGTGGTACGTGTGTGTGGTATAATTCATTTTATATAAATGAATATATATAGCCTAATTTTTTTTCTTAGACATAACACATACATGGCTATATATGTGTGTGTAAAAAGGAGCTGTTAGAGGTTTTCTTTTAAGTTCAATTACTGATTTTAACAGGTGTTATATTTGTCAGATCCTGATTAGCATAAACTTACTAAAGTTGAATTATGTATATATATATACACATAAAATTTCTTAGCTTTTTGGCCATGTAACATGCTCAATAAATCAAAAGCAATGTCCTTCTAAATATTTTTCTGTCCTCCAAAGATCACTGCTTGGTATTTGTGTCCTTTTACTTGTCTTTTTACATTGAAAATATTAGTATGCTTTCTGTACCATTAACATAAAATACTTTCTGATGCATAGTTGGCATTCAAAAATATTATTTGCTCCTTTCTTGTTACTAATATATGAAAGCACTAGTATTATTTTATAAGCACATTCATCTTCAGATTACTTGACTTTTGCAGATATGCCACTACTTTCTCTTAGTGTTCCTTAATACTTAATTTCCAAGAGAATACCAGATCCTATGCACCATTTAAAATGACATTTTTATAAAGAAAAGGCAATCCAAAAAACAGACTCTTAACTATAGAGAACAAGCAGAGGGTTACTAGAGAGGAGGTGGATAGGGGGATGGGTGAAATAAGTAAAGGAGATTAAGAGTACACCTATCTTGATGAGAACTGAGAAATAGATGGAATTGTTGAATCACTGTTATCTACACTTGAGACTAGTACAACACTGTTAACTACACTGGAATTAAAATGTTTTTTTAATTTTTTATGTTTCTAAGTAAGCTCTACACCCAAGGTGGGTTTTGAACTCACCACCCCAAGATCAAGAGTTGTGGGTCGCCTGGGTGGCTCAGTCAGTTAAGTATCTGATTGCCTCTCAGGTCATGATCTCATGGTTTGTAGGTTTGAGCCCCGCTCTGTTGTCAGTGCAGAGCCCGAAGCAGGGCTTGAATTCACAAACTGTGAACTCATGACCTGAGCTGAAGTCAGATGCTTAACTTGACTTAGCCACCCAGACACCCCTTAAATGTACTC